>NC_082738.1:62922464-63089938 GCF_030144855.1 Hypanus sabinus | reverse complement strand
AGACAAAAAGAAATTTGGAGTTCAAAGACTTTCTTTTGTCAACCCATTTTTCCTCTCCCTTGAAACCTTGCCTAAGGTTATTCAATGCTTTCTGTATTACATTAGTTTAATAACCCAGTACCACATTTAAGGTGCCCTTCTTATATATTTCTGAGTTAGAAATAGATTGCTATACGTTTGTTGATGTTGCATCTAAAAGTTGGACATCACTATTCAGCTCAATGGTGGACGTGGCTTCATAGTGTAGCTTGCTGTGTTCAAGAAGGGAGTTCTCTAGCACCTTCTTAACGATAAATTCAGATGGATAATAAATGTTCACATTGCTAACAACATTAAATCTTGTAATGTAGAATCAAAGATTCATCACAGGACAAGATCCTGCCATTTGGCCCATCAAACTGGGTCAGGCTTCTGCACAGAAATTCAGTCAGATCTTTTCCGCAATTGTATAACCAATTCCTTTGTTGAAGCCACAAGTGACCTGCACAAGCCACCACTTTAATTTATAATATGTAGGACACACTGAGCTTTGATTTCTTTGTAATTCACTTTACTTAGGCATAGGAGTACATTCAGCCAGAGACTCATTCCACCGAGATGTAACACTGAGCGTCAAAGGAAGTCATTCCTACCTGTGGCCATCAAACTTCACAACTCCTCCTTCGGAGTGTCAGACACCCTGAGCCAATAGGCTGGTCCTGGACTTATTTCCACTTGGCATGATTAACTTATTATTATTTAATTATTTATGGTTTTATATTGCTATATTTCTTCACTATTCTTGGTTGGTGTGGCTGTAACGAAACCCAATTTCCCTCGGGATCAATAAAGTCTGTCTTTACTTGGCTAAAGTCTATGATTCACTCTGGACTGCAGCGCATGGGCGCTTGTTCTCTTCAACATATGTTGTAAACTATCTGACAGTGAGAGATGTGAAGGCCTTATCTTCTTTATAATGCACAGGGTGAGCATGGGCCACTGAACTTAAGTTATTGAAAAGCTACCCAGGTCTATACCCTTCAGCAGATATCTCTGGATATATTTGGCTCAATCAAAAGTAGATTAGGTGGATTTTCCAGCAGGATCTCAAGGTGGCAATAACTGTAAAACATACAGCACTTCTGCCAATTCTTCTCTAAGCACCTTTCTGTATTTGTGGCATTTAATGTGGAAATTTCTATTTCTCCCATTTGTGGAGGTCAAGCCATTGGGCTTACAGGCTTTACTGCAGAATTGAGGAAAGTCTTCTGACTTGCTGTGCTGTTGAATAATCCATGTTTTAGGTGTAGATTAGTACTCCTGGCATTGTAGAGGATTCAGAGAAGGTTTATGAGAATAATCTCTGGAATGAAAGGGTTATTGCATGAGAGTGTTTGAGAGCTCTGGGTTTGTACTCACTGGAGTTTAGAGGAATGAAGGGGACCTCATTGAAACCTACCGAATATTGATTCCTGAAGAAGGGTCTTGGCCCAAAATATAGACTGTTTATTAATTTCCATAGATGCTGCCTGACCTGCTGAGTTCCTTCACCATTTAAATCTTGAAAGACCTAGAAAGAGGAGATGTGGGGAGGATGCTTATTATAGTGGGAGACCCAGAGGGCTCAGCCTCAGAATAGAGGGACATCCTTTTAGAACAGAATGAGGAGAAATTTCTTTAGCCAGAGGTGGTGAATCTGTGGTATTCATTGCTACAGATGGCTGTGGAGGACAAGTCATAAGGTACATTTAAAGTGTAGGCTGATAGGTTCTTGATTAGTAAGGGTGTCAAAGAGTACGGGTTGAAGACAGGAGAATGGGGCTTGAATAGACCTCAAAAGGGAATCTTGTGCTCTCCACACACAAGATATTGCTATGTTAAATCAATATTATGTTTCCAAGAAAATAAGTATCCCAACACATGAGGCAGCCGATCCATCTGTTTTACGTGAGGAGCATAAGCTTCCCATTTTAGATTTCATTGAGATCCAATACAAAGTTACGATTACTGCTCAGCCAAAAAATAAATTGAATGCAAGTGGATTGTGAATTCCTCTGATAAAAATATATTAGAAAATGATGGATTTTAAAATTATTTTTTGATTTAAAAATATTTATTTATTGTATTACTGATTGAACCTTAATGGTATGTTCCAATCTAACTTAAACAATGTTTAGAAGATTTATTAAAAACTGTTTTTTCATCCCCGCTTCCTTATTTCTAGGAAGTGTTCTGTTGGTTGCAAGGATTATTTTGAATTGATTCCTGTCGGCAAATTGGGATGCTATTTCCACAGATAAGAAGGATGAAGGTGGGATCTCACTGCTATCTACTGAATACTGAAAGTCTTGGAGAGAGTGGACATGGAAAGGATGTTTCCATTAGTAAGATAGTCTAAGACCTCTGGGCATAGCATCAAATAAAGGGACATTCCTTTAGAAATGTCAAAGAATTTCTTCAGCCAGAGGTGGTGAATCTGTGGAATTTATTGCTGCAGAGGGTGGTACAGGCAAAGCCATTGGGTATATTCAATGCAGAAATTGAGAGGTTTCTGACTGTTAAAAGGGTGAAAGGTTATGGGGAGAAGGTGAGGCAATGGGGTTGAAAAAATTCAGCCATGATTGAATGGTGAAGTAGACTTGATGGGCCGAATGGCAGCAGGTGAACTAAATGGATCTGACTGGACTTCTAGTCATTGAGCTACAACACATACAAATCTACAGGAGCTGGCCTTATCTGTACAGATGAAGAGTCTTGATCCAAACCACTGTCTGTTTATTTTCCTCCATAGATGCTGCCTGATTTACTAAGTTCCTTCAGCATCTGGTGTGATGCTCCAGATTCCAGCATCTACAGTCTCTTGCGATTCCAGAATTATCCAGTTATTCAGAGGAGAACCAGCCTAAAAGCACCAGGCTTACTGTAGAAGGGGTGTTTGGCAGATATTCTCATCTTTATTACTGTCATTAATTATTTATTATTCAGCACTTACGTTTCATGTTACGTTCCCTGAACCATAAGAATATTTGAAGCACAGTTTCTAAAGTGAAGCACTAAACATATCAGCAGAAGAAATTCATCAAAAGAAGAAAGAACATTAAACATGTTTACAGTACCTGTTTTGATTTTCAGAATCCAAACCTTTCTTTTTTTTCTGAGTTTAACTGTTCTTTTGACATAATCATAGATGTCATATGTGACATCTCATAGCCATGAGTCTGTACCTAAATTTAGCTCCACTGTTTGGGATGTTTTCAAATACTTCTGTAAACTATTCAGTAGCACATACTTTGCATGCTAGAGTGTGCAGCATTTCCTGCATAAACATCTGCATGCTTTAAAATAATGCATTCCTCATATGGCATTTACTACATGCCTGATGGTAATGCATTTCCTACATTTCAGAATGCAATGCAATTTCCACATGCAAAGTATTAATGCATTCTCTACATGTGAAACAGTGATATATATTTGTAAGGATTAGTACGCATTATCTGCAAACTGGATTTTCTGCATGCATGCTAGACAGCAGTGTACTAACTTGATAGCTTACAGCTTATTCTTTGTATCCTGGTTAACAGCACATTGCCAAATATGTGAGCACTGCGTAACGCTGCCAAGATATGCAATACTGTATGCAGTGCAGTGCAGTCCTAACTTAATGTCTATGGATCACTCTGCAAATATTTCTGCATATTTTGGTGCAGGTAGTTTACACTGGTAGCAATGCAACTACTGTACATGCATCCATGACAGAGCAATAAAACTACAGACAAATGATTCAGAAAGTTGGTTTGAACTCAGATTGAACCTCACCAAATCCTAACTGGGGTTGGATAGATAATTGATGTTGGAATGGTGCACCAGCTCTCCCATGGGCTTGTAATAATGGCAAACAAATTAATGACATGAAGCTACTTCACTATCTGTTGTGTCAAATCAATGCTGTGTGAGTATCTGGAGATGAAGGGTCCCTGCATATTACAGGATAGAATTGTTCAGGAGAAGACAATGTGAGAACATCACATAAAATGCTGGATAACTCTGCTGCCTGAGCATAGCAGATTCAAGGGGACATGTACAAAATTCTCTTCAAACCTCGTACCATCCTGACTAGGAAAGTCACTCAGTGGCCACTTTATTAGGTACCTCCTGGCCACTGATTGCACGTTCAGTTGCTGTAGCCCATCTACTTCAAAATTTGACGTGTTCAGAGATGCTCTTCTGCACACCACTATTGTAATACATGGTTATTTAAGTTACTGTCACCTTCCTGTCAGTTTGAACCAATCTGGCCATTCTCTTCTGACCTCTTTCATTGGCAAGGCACTTTTTCTCACAGAACCGTCGCTCACTGGATGGTTTTTGTTTCTGCTTCATTCTCTGTAAACTCTGGAGACTGTTGTACATGAAAATCCCAGGAGATCGGCAGTTTCTGAGATACTCAAACTACCTCGTCTGACACCAACAATCATTCTAAGATCGAAGTAACTTAGATCACATTCCTTCCCCATTCGGATGTCTGGCCTGAACAACAACTGAACTTCTTGACCATGAATGCATGCTTTTATGCATTGAGTTGCTACCACATGATTGGCTGATTAGATATTTGCTTTAACAAGCAGGTGTACCTAATAAAATGGCCACAGAAAGTAAAACTGCTGGTATAAGCAATACTACAACTTCTACAATAAATACTACAGAAAACGTGTGTTCTGAGCATTATTTATTCATTAACTCATTTATTATTTTTTGCATGTGCATTGTTTGTCTTCTTTAGCACATTGGTTGTTTGTTAGTCTTTGTATTTTTGCATTGATTCTATTGTATTTCTTTGTTCTACTGTGAATGCCTCATTGATTCTATTGTATTTCTTTGTTCTACTGTGAATGCCTCATTGATTCTATTGTATTTCTTTGTTCTACTGTGAATGCCTGCAAGAAAATGAATCTCAGGGTAGTATATGGTGACGTATACATACTTTGATAAAAAAAAGTCACTTTGAACTTTAAAGAGTTGTCTCAGCAACAACTGAACAGCTTGGGCTTTTGCTGTTCAGAGTTGAGGGAAATGAGAGGTGTATGGAGTGTTTCTGAGAACACAGTGCACTGCATATTAGGAAAGATAAATGTTCAATGGCAACTTTGAACGTTTCCAGTCAAACATTAGAATGGATTCTGCAGATGCTGGAAATCGAGAGCAACACACAAGGGTGTGTGTTCACTGTACTTCTTACAGCAAATAGAATTATCAGAGCAACTAGAATTGATGAAGGGTCTTGGCCCAAAACGTTGACTGTTTATTCCCCTTCATAGATGCTGCGTGACCTGCTGAATTACCTGATATTTTGTGTATGTTTCCCTGGATTTCCATATCTGCAGAATCTCTTGTGATTAAGAAGAGAGGCTTAATACATGATATGGGCTAACAAGAAACAAATATATGTTGATTAAAAAAGGCCAAATACCTGGCTACTATTTCTTGATAGTTTTTGATGACAATAATGTCTCGCTGGTAGTTTGAATACATCTACATGTCTACAGAAGCCCCCACCTGTGCTAATACTATCTTTGTAATCCAGAAATCTCTACTAAGTGTAAGCAGTGCATGCATGCCAATTTTGTTTTGTGTTTTTGTTTTTTCACTCACATTCCAGGTGACATATCAACAAGTGGCAGCCTGGCACTGATTTGAACAAAGATTCCAGGTCAGCCCATCACTGATGACTTGTTGGAACCCTTGGTTCAATTAGTTACAAGCAACTAGAAGGACACGCATATACATACGCAGCTAAGGCAAAGGAAAATGGTATGGGACGTGTGTTATGGTCATATATACATACCCAAAACATCTGAAGAGAAAGGAGAGTAATGATGGAGTAAGAGAATGAGAGAGAAAAATCCAAGACAGTCAATTTAATTTGCACACTTATTAAAGTTCAGATCAGAATTTCAATACATTAGTCTATAAATGGTCAACAGTCATTTATCAATACTGCATTGTTAATTTTATTATTACAATGGAATAAAGAACAGCTTTATAGAATTATACAATGCTAGAAGTGAGAGTGAATGCTAAATTATCCAGTTTCTGCAGGCTGGTCTGATCTGCACAGCCAACATTTTCTATATTTAAGCAGTCACCTGGTTTTAATGGGAAGCCAACAACTACTTCCTCCTTCACTTGGTTCCATCTGCCTAATCAACTATCTCTCAACTATCAGCCTCTATATAACCTCCTCACCTCTCTGTACTGGTACTCTACCTTCTACCCTCCCAGTCCTGACAGGGTCTGAATCTGAGATGATGACCCTCTCTTTGCCTCCAAATATGCTGCTTGACCTGCTGAGTTCTAGCAGTTTATATTTTAGTAATCAGATTGTACCAATTTTCTATTGTACTTTATTTAACTATAACGTGTTGGTTAATACTATATTTTGTGCAAAACCAGTTTTCATTAAGAATAGGCTATGAACATCAAATCGGTAACAACAATCTCTGAAGTCCATAGAAAATGGTGGAAACAGCCAAGACTATCAGAGGCAAGGCCCGACCTACCACCAAACATATTTACAGGGTATGCTGCCACAAGAAAGCAGCATCCATCATCAAGGATCCCAACCATCTAGACCATGCTCTCTTCTCGCTACTGCTGTCGGGAAGGAGTTACAGGAGCCTTAGGTCCCATACCACCAGGTTCAGGAACAACTATTATCCTACAATCTTCAGGCTCCTGAACCAGAGTGGATAAAATCACTCACCTCAATTCAGAGCCGATTTACTGCAAGCCATGATCCTATTGCAAGCCATGATGGCCTTCCTCACTGTCCACGACACCCCCAATCTTTGTGTCATCTGCAAATCTGCTGATGCAGTTAACCACATTATCATCCAGATCGTTGATATAGATGACATACAACAAAGGACCCAGCATTGAATCCCTGCAGCACTACATTAGTCACAGGCCTCCAGTCAGAGAGTACCCATCTACTACCACTCTCTGGTTTCTCCCACAAAGCCAATGTCTAATCCAATTTACTACCTCATCTTGAATGCTTAGCGACTGAACCTTCTTGACCAACCTCTTATGTGGGGCCTTGTCAAATGGCTTACTAAAGTCCATATAGACAACATCTATTGCCTAGCCTTCATCAACTTTCCTGGTAACTACCTTGAAAAACTATAAGTTTGGTTAGACATGACCTACCACGCATGAAGCCATGTTGACTATCTTTAATCAGTCCACAGCTATCCAAATACTCATATATCCAGTCCCTTAGAATATTTTCCAATAATTTTCCTACTACTGATGTCATGCTCATCTGTCTATAATTTCCTGTTTTATTTTTGGAACCTTTCGTAAACAGTGGAACAACATTGGCTATCCTCCCATCCTCCGTACCTCACCTATCGCTAAGGATGCTTTAAATATCTCTGCTTGGGCCCTGGCAATTCCTGCACTTGCTTCCCATGGGTCACCTTGGAACACCTTGTCAGCACCTGGGGATATATCCACCCTAATTTGCCTCAATACAGCAAACACCACCTCTTCCTCTGTAATCTGTACAGGGTCCATGAAGTGGATGCCACTTTTTATCCCTTCTATAGACTCTGTGTCCATTTCCTGAATATTACAGATGCAGAAAAATCATTTAAGATCTTCCTCTTCATGTTTTGGCTCCACGCATGGATTACCATTTTGATCTTCCAGGGGACTAATTTTGTCCCTTGCAATCCTTTTGCCCGTAACATGTTTGTAGAATCCCTGAGGATTCTCCTTCACCTTGTCTGCTAGGACAACCTCATTGCTTCCTTTAGCCATCTTGATTTCTTTCTTATGTGTTCTTTTGCATTTCTTATACTCTATAAGCTCCTTATTTGTTCCTACTTGCCTATACTTGCTATGCACCTTTTTACTTAACTAGGGTCTCAATGTCTCTTGAAAACCAAGGTTCCCTACATTGTTATCTTTACCTTTTATTCTGACAGGCACATACAAGTTCTGTACTCTCAAAATTAAATACATGTATTTAATTTGAAACTAATGGCACTGTGATCACTAGATGCAAAATGTTCTCAGTATTTTTTATTTGCACAATTTGTTTTCTTTTTCACATTGTTTTTCAGTCTTTATTTATGTATAGTTTTTCAGATATACTATTGTATATATTTATCTTCCTGTGAATCTCTGCAAAAAATGAATCTCAAGGTAGAATATGGTGACATATGCATACTTTCATCATAAATTCACTTTGACATTAACTGCAGTGTTAATTTCACTCCCACTCATAAGAGGTACAGCACAGATGGAGCACTTGGTTTATATCCCAGTTGTAAAGTGAAGTATTTAGTTCACTCCCAGTTCTACACGCTCGATAGGTTACAGCTCTTGAAGTGTTCATCCAGGTACTTTTGCATACGATGGATCCTTACACCTGTTCCTTCTACGCAGTGGGTTCTTCAACCATACTTTAGTCATTCTATCAATGACTATTTTCCTGAACTATATTCTCGTTTTTGTATCAGTGACTATTTTCCTGGACTATACTCTAGTCCAGGAGTGGGCAAACTTTTTGACTTGTGGGCCACAAAGGGTTCTAAAATTTGACAGGGGGGCCGGACCAGGAGCAGATGGACGGAGTGTTTTGGTAATACACCTCATAAGAGAAAATAAAATATCATGGGATATGTAGAAAACATTTGCTTTAATTTCAATTGAAAATGAACAAATGCATTACAACAAAATATCTGTCTTTGAAGTCCCATGGTATTTAGCTATTTATTGAAATGACTTTTAAAACACTGAAAATTAAATGAATAAAATACAACTTTTTTTAATAGTAACAGTTATTATTTTAAAGCACTGAAAATTCTGTTATCCTTCAAGATATTATCATCATCACTCTCCTCCTGACTGTCTTTATTTCAAAAACAGTAGGAGATGCAGGTCTACTTGTCCTGCTCCTTCTTATTCAATTGTCCCCTGTGCCAAAACTCAACAACGACCAGCACAAAGACAGAACAGGGACAGCGCGCCAGTATGCGAAGCGCGTTATTTGATCTAGAGCGCATTTTTTATTTTGAGAACGTATGTGCACCTGCGCACTACTCATGTCCATCACTTAACAGAAATGACATGTAACATGTAAGGCTTATTGAAAAAAATATTTTCAAATGCATTTTTTACATAACACAACGAAGAAACTTATTTTTAATTTCAGTGGGAACAGTGTTGTTGGTCTCCCTTTTTAGCCAGCGCATCAAAGTCTGGATTTAGTTTTGTTGTGGCGATTCTCAGGATGGATCTGAGGTGTTGGTCAGTTAACTTGGATCTGTGGCTGGCTTTGTTGATGTTCATGACGCTGAACGCCTGTTCACACAAATAGGTCGAGCCGAACAAAGAGTAAAGCACAAATGTGGAGTAATACGCTGCACCTCAACAAAGGTCAATGTGTAGCGATGTGCTACATGCAGCGCTAAAATTACGACATGGAGTTGGTAACTGCAGTTGAAGAAAAAAACTTTATTCGAAATCCCCAGCCTCACTTTTAAGCCTCCCTCAACCTGCACCCCCCCCCCCCCCGTGGCGCAGAGGCTCCAAACTCCAAAGCTCCGTGCTCGCAAATCCCCGTAGGCTATCTCCCTTAGCCGGAACGCTGGCTAATTGTGAGCTGGTTCGGATGTGCCAGGAAATGGGTCGCCACAAATGTATATAGAGTGCGTCATCTATTGGGAAAACGCCAGAATTGCGGGGAAAAAACATTAACAAGGTTTATTAATATAATTTCATCAAGTTCTGCGGGCCGGATTAAAAAGCTTAAAAGATTAAAAGCATATGGCCCGCGGGCCGTAGTTTGCCCATGCCTGCTCTAGTCATTCTATCAATGACTATTTACCTATACAATACTCTAGTCTATCAATTACTATTTTCTTGCAGAAACTCCAGCCATTGCTGCTCTGCTGTCCTTCCTGATAGTGTCCCTTTCCAATCAACCTTGGCCAGTTCCCCTCTCATGCCATTGTAATTTCCTTTATTCCCCCGAAATTAGGATTTAGTTTCTCCTTCTCAAATTTCAAAGTGAACTTGATCATATCGTGATCACTGTTCCCTAAGGGTTCCTTAACTTTAATCTCTCTTTATCACCTCTGGATCATTGCACAACACCCAATTTAGCACAGCCGATCCCTTAGTGGGCTCAACAACAAGCTGTTCTAAAAAGCCATCCGTTAGACATTCTACAAATACTCTCTCTTGAGGTCCAGTACTGGCCTGGTTTTCCCTATCCACTTTCATGTTAAAATCCCCAATGATTATCATGACATTGACTTTCTGACATGCCTTTTCTGTCTCCTGCTGTAATTTGTAATCCACATCCTGGTTGCTGTTTGGAGGCTAGTATACAACGGCCATTAGGATCCTTTTACCCTTGCCATTTCTTAGCTCAACCCATAGAGACTCTACACCTTCCAATACTATGTCATCACTTTCTAATGATTTAATATTATTTCTTATGAACCTGGCCTCCACAGCTGCATGCGGCAACAAATTTCACAAATTCACCACCCTCTGGCTAAAGAAATTTCTCCGCATCACTGTTTTGAAAGGGTGCCCCTCTATCCTGAGGCTGTGCCTTCTTGTCCTAGACCCACCCAACATGGGAAACATCCTTTCCACATCTACTCTGTCTAGGCCTTTCCACACTTGAAAGGTTTCAATGAGATCCCTCCTCATCCTTCTGAGTTCCAGTGAGTACAGACCCAGAGTCATCAAATGTTCCTCGTATGATAACCCTTTCATTCCTGGAATCATCCTTGTGAACCTCCTCTGGACCCTCTCCAATGCCAGCACATCTCTTCTAAGATAAGGGTCCCAAAACTGTTCACTATACTCAAGGTGAGGCCTCACCAGTGCCTTATAAAGCCTCAGCATCACATCCTTGCTCTTGTATTCTAGACCTTTTGAAATGAATGCCAACATGACATTTGCCTTCCTCACTACTGACTCAACCTGCAAGCTAGCCTTCAGGGTGTTCTGCACAAGGACTCCCAAGTCCCTCTGCATCTCAGATTGCTGTATTTTCTCCTTGTTTAGAAAATAGTCCACACATTATTTCTACTACCAAAGTGCATGACCATGCAGTTTCCAGCATTTTATTTCATTTGCCACTTTCTTGCTTATTCTCCTAATCTGTTTAAGTTGTTCTGCATCCTACCTCTTTCCTCAACACTACCTGCCCTTCCACCAATCTTCATATCATCTGCAAACTTGGCAACAAAGACATCTATTCCATCATCTAAATCACTTATATACAGCATAAAAAGAAATGGTCCCAACACCGACCCCTGCGGAACACCACTAGTCACTGGCAGCTAACCAGAAAAGTATCCTTTCATTCCCATTCACTGCCTCCTACCAATCAGCTGATGCTGTAACCATCTTAGTAACTTTTTTGTAACACCATGAGCTTTTAACTTGGTAAGCAACTTCATATGAGGCACCTTATCAAAGACTTTCTGAAAGTCCAAATATACACCATCAACTACATCCCCTTTATCTATCCTACTTGTAATCACCTCAAAGTATTCCAACAGGTTTGTCAGACAGGATTTTCCCTGAAGGAGACCATGCTGACTTTGTACTATCTTGTCCCTTGTCACCAAGTACTCCATCACCTCATCCTTAACAATTGACTCCAACATCTTCCCAACCACTGAGGTCAGGCTATCTGGACTATAATTTCCTTTCTGCAGCCTTCCTCTTTTCTTAAAGAGTGGAGTAACATTTGCAGTTTTCCAGTCCTCTGCCAGAGTCTAATGATTATGAAAAGATCATTTCAAATGCCACCACCATCTCTGACACTACCTCTTTCAGCACCTTAGGGTGCAGTTCCTTTGGTCTGGGTGACTTATGTACCTTCAGGTTTTTCAGCTTTTTGAGCACCTTCTCTCTTGTAACAGTAACTGCACCCATTTCTCTTCCTTCACACACTAGGCTAGTGTCTTCCACAGTGAAGACTGATGCAAAATACTCATTTAGTTCATCAGACATCTCCTTGTCCTCAGTTATTATATCTCATGCCTCATTTTCTAGCTGTCCTATATCCACTCTCATTTCTCTTTTAATTTTAAGTCTTGAAAAAACTTTTACTATCTTGCTAGCTTGCTTTCATATTTCATCATTTCCCTTCTAATGATTTTTTTTAGTTGATCTCTGTAGGTTTTTAAAAACTTCCCAATCCTTTATCTTCACACTCATTTTTGCTTTTTTGTATGCCCTTTCTTTCATTTTTACAATAGCTTTGACTTCCCTTGTCAGCCACGGTTGCACTATTTTACCATTTGAGTATTTCTTCATTTTTGGAATACACATGTCCTGCACCTTCCTCATTTTTCCCAGAAATGCACACAATTGCTGCTCTGCTGACATCCCTGCCAGCAGCTCCTTCCAATTTACTTTGCCCAACTCCTCTCTCATACCACTGTAATTTCCCTTACTCTACTGAAATGCTGCTACATTAGACTTTACTTGCTCCCTATCAAATTTCAAGTTGAACACAATCATATTGTGATCACTGGTTCCTACGGGTTACCTTAGGCTCCCTAATCGCCTCCAGTTCATTATGTAACACCCAATCCAGTATAGCTGATCCCCTAGTAGGCTCAGTGACAAACTGCTCTAAAAAGCCATCTCTTAGGCATTCAACAAGCTCACTCTCTTGAGATCCATTGCCAACCTGATTTTCCCAATCGACCCGCATGATAACATCTCCCACGACTACCATAACATTGCCCTTTTGGCTCGCCTTTTCTATTTCGTGTTGTAACCTGAGGTCCACCTCTCAGCCACTGTTGGGAGTAACTGCCATCAACATCCTTGAGTTCTTCACTCAACCCACAAGGATTCAACATCTTCTGATCCTAAGCCACATCTTTCTACTGATTTGATACCAGCAGAGCCACGTCACCCCCTCTGCGTACCTTTCTATCCCTCCGATATAATGTGTAACCTTGGACATTCAACTCCCAACTACAATAATCATTCAGCCACTATTCAGTGATGGCTACAACATCATAGCTGGCAATCTGTAATATTACAACAAGATCATCCACCTTATTTCTTATATATTACAACAAGATCATCCACCTTATTTCTTGTATTACGTGCATTTAGATAAAACACCTTGAGCATTCTGCATCTGTAATGTTTTGATACTCAGCCTGGTGGCTGCAACTGAGTCCCATCACCTGCCTGTCCTTCCTGACAATCTGACCGCATGCTATCTTTACTTTTTTACCATCTGTCCTTCCTGAGTCTAAACCCTCCCCAACAGCTCTAACAAACCTGCCTGCAAGAATATTGTTCCCCCTCAGGTTCAGGTGCAACCTGTCACTTTTGAACAGGTCATACCTCCCCCAGAAGAGATCTCAATTATCCAAGAACCTGAAGCCCTGCCCCTGCACCAGCTTCTCAGCCATGCATTTATCTGCCAAGTCATTCTGTTTCTATCCTCACTGGCATATGGCACAGGCAGCAATCCAGAAATTACTACCTGGGAGGTCCTGGTTCTCAGCTTTCTACTCAGCTCTCTAAATTCTCTTTTCAGGACCTCATTGCTTTCCTTCCTATGTCATTGGTACCAATATATACCAAGACTTCTGGCTGCTCCCCCTCTCTTCAAAATGTTGTGGATGCAACCTTAGACATTCCTGACCCTGGCACTTGGAAGGCAACATACCATCTGGGTGTCCTGTTCACGTCAGATGACAATTGTGGAGAAAGTCACAGATTTAATGGTACAATTTATGAACCTGAATCATTAACTCCTGTTTTTCTCTCCACTGTTACTGACTGACCTGCTAATTATTCCCAACGTTTCTTGGTTTTATTTTATTTATCTGGCATAATTTTGCTTTCAATTTGCAATTCCACTACAACTTTGAACTCTGGTCTCTGCCTCCCACATATTCAGGAACCATTGATCAAGTTGGGTAAATCACATGCGCTCACTCATTGAGATCAAGTGTTTTAAATCTCAATTTTCTGTTAGATGAAAATTTGTGTCAATAGTATGGAGGTGATGATTGGATCAACACAACACATTGATTAAGTTCTCAGAAAAGTGATGGATGAGTGAGACAACATCCCCCTCAAACTGTGCTCCTAACAAGTTCTTCTCTTAGCTTTGACGCTCACTTGGAGATACCACATTAGCAAATGAGCAAAGGAAGGAAATAATATTTAATACATGCAACAGTTCCAACAACAAAGTGAAACCATCAGGCTGCAATCAACTCTGGGATCATGCTTGGTGCTGGCAACCTTTATCTGAGGCTGCCTGTAGTAACAACTTAATCTTTGCCTTCAGGATTTTGTATGCTTTTTAAACAATTTTCACAACCCATCCTTCTGCATTTAATGAACTCTACACTTACATCCCAGATCTCCCTTCACTTGTTCTCATTTGGAAATATACACTCCAGCTTACTATTGCCCCCCCCCCCCGCCCCCCCGAACAAATCTTCCCACAAAAATGTAAATTTTTGTACATCTATGATTCCAAGTTCTGTGCCATCTCCAAATTGGGAACCGTGCACTGTCCAACCAAGTCCAAATACTGGCATTTAGGGATTTACTACTCTCCCTCTTCAGACCAATATGCGACAATTTCCAGTTACATAGTTAATTTTCTATCCGTTCTACTCTATCTACTGTTACTCTATGGGCTTCAATCTTGATGACAAGCCCATTGTGCAACTGTTTATCAAATGCTCAAATCCTATATTATCCTCATCAACCCTCCCTGCCACTTCACCAAAATATTCTCCAAATTTAACTTTCTTTAACAAATCAATGCTGGTATTCTAGTATCAATCCACATACATCAAAATAATTACTGCTGCTGAATGTTCCTGAAATTTTCTCCACACAAAGTAAAACTAATTGATCTCTAGTTGCTACCTTTACACCGTTCTTTTAAACAAGGTTGGAACATTTGAAATTTTCCAGTTCTTTTTCTTCTTGTTTTTTAAAAAAAATATTTATTTATTTTTAAATTTTTTATAATTTTTTTTCTACAAACAAAAATTACAGCACATCCACAAAAACCACGACCTTAACAAAATCAGATTAAATATTGAGCAGCAAAAGGGAGAAAAATATAAAAGCAAAAGTAAACATACACAGCAGAGGTGCACAGTACCAAAGAACCTCAGTCCTCACCCCGTAAGAAAGTCCAATACAGGGCCCCATATCCTTTCAAAGATGTCCCCTCTGTCCTCATTACAGAGTCTCAGTCTCCAAATGTAAAGTGTTTGCCAGTTCTCTCAACCACAGATCGTACGTAGGCACAGAGTCCATTTTCCACATTTGCAGGATTAATTTCTTAGCAATCACCCTTCCAAACAACACAGCCATTTTTTCATACTTATTGGCTGAAGACAGGGAGCTTGTTGCTCCAAGGATGGCAATGAGCGGGTCCGGTTCCCATAACCCTCAGAGAAACAGTGAAAGATATCTTTCCGGTATGTATAAAGCTTACAACATAACCAGAATGAATGTGACAAGTTACTGTTCTCAGATTTACATCTATTACAAGCTGGTGAAACATCAGGGTAGAAGCTGTGCAACTTTTCTTTGGAATAATGAAGTCCATGTATTGTTTTAAACTGTATGAGTCTGTGTCTAATGTTGACCGAACAATCATGTATACTCTTTAAACATTCATCCCCAGACCTCCTCGGTCAGTTCTATACCCAATTCATCCACCCATGCCTGTTTAAGACCTGCAGTATTCATCCGAGCTCCATTATGTAGGATCTGATAAAAACAGGATACGGCACTATGAGTAACAGGACCAAATTTATTTATTGCCTCCAGGGACTCATGTTTGTCTAAAACCTCGAAGTTAGGTATATATTTCCCGACATAATCTCGAATTTGTAAATATCTAAAAAAACTAGATGCAGGGATATTGTAAACTGCTTGTAACTGCGCCAATGAGGCAAAGTTTCCATTAATATATAGGTCACCTACACTACAGATACCACTCTGTTTCCAGGTGGAAAAAACAGAATCAGTCAGGCCACGAATGATAGTCAGGAATGATTGTCACAGATCGGAGTGTCATTATAAGTTTTTGGGGCCTTAATGTGTAGTTGAATCTGCTTCCAAATTCTTATAGAGCTGCCAACCACAAAGCGGTTACTAAAGTGTGATTTATTAACTGCAGTGGGGCTATTAAGGAGAGCTGGTAAGGAAGTCTTCTTAAAAAGCACTCGGTCTATGAGTAACCATGCTGGGCACGAGTCTGAGGTAGAGGGTGGGCCTTTTATCCACCATGCAAGAATGGATGGGTGGGCAGCCCAGTAATACATTTTAATGTCCGGTTGGGCAAAACCTTCTGCTTTCTTGGGCTTTGACAAGTGTTTTTTAGTAATTCTAATGTCTTTATAATTCCAAATGAAGGGTATAATAATTGAATCCAATTGCTTAAAATATGATAGAGGAATAAAACATGGAATTGACTGGAAAAGATGAAGAAATTGTGGCAGTACAATCATCTTGATTGCGTTAACCCTCCCCACCAAAGAAATTGGAAGTGTTTTCTGAAAGTCAATATTGCATTTAACCTGCTCAACTTTGTTTTGCCAATTCACTTGCAAAAGGTCATCTGAGTTTTTTGTAATAGACACAACAAGATAGGAAAAATTATCATAAGTTATTTTAAAAGGAATAGACTGTACATATGCTGTATTAACCACCGCAGTAACTGGCATTAGTTCACTCTTATCCCAATTAATAGAGAAACCTGAGAAACTACCAAAATTATTAATTAGAGTCAGAAGGGCAGATATTGATGCTTGTGGGCTGGAGATAAATAAAAGGACATCGTCAGCATATAATGAAAGGTGATGTTTATGTCCATGCATATCAATGGGAGATATCAAAGGGTCCTGTCTGATGCTAACAGCCAGTGGCTCAATGATAACTGCAAACAAAAATGGAGAAAGCCTTGACAAGTCCCACGATGAATTGCAGAAGGGGAGGAAATATTCTGATTCATGATAATTGAAGCAGATGGGTGTGAATAAATTATCTCAATCCATTTAATGAAGGATGCTCCAAATCCAAATTTCTTAAGTGCAAACATCATATATGGGCATTCCACTTGGTCAAACGCACATTGCACATCTAATGAAATGACTACAGCCTCTTCTGTATGTTCTGTATATAAAATATTGAAAAGACGATGCAAATTAAAATGCATATGTCTACCTGGCATGAAGCCAGTTTGATCTGGATGAATAACAGAACAAATGTATCCTTTTAACCTATTAGCCAGGACTTTACTGAGAATTTTGGTTTCAACGGGCAGCAGCAAAATGGGGCGATATGATGAAACCACCTCGGGATCACGGCCTAGTTGTGGAATCAGAGAAACACTGGCTTTATATAAAGAAGGTGGCAAACTGGAAGCTGTCCTGGAGTGATTCAACATTCATAAGAGCAGAGGTGACAATTTTGGACCAAATACTTTGAAGAATTCCATGCTAAAACCATCCGAAATTTTCCAGTTCTAAGATATCACCGTTGAATCTTTGGAAGATTATGGTTGGGGCCACTGCATTTTCTCCTCTCTCTATCTATGGATTTATTGCATCTGCTTTAGGTAATCTATCCTCTCTAAGCATATCCTGCCTTTCTGCCAGAGTAACATACAAAAAGCGGAAGGAGCTCAGCAGTTCAGGCAACATCTATGGAAAGGAATAAACAGGTTTCTCCAAGCCTCCCCCCCCCACCCCATTTGCAGTCCTGATGAAGGGTCTCGGCCCGAAATGTTAACTGTTTATTCTTCTCCAGAGATACTGCCTGTCCTGCTAAGTTCTTCCAGCATTTTCTGTGTGTTACTCTGGATTTCCAGCATCTGTAGAATTTTTTGTGTTTATGATATGCTGCTGCACTGTGAAGTTGCTGCAGCTGTGAACTACATATACCTGTCTGGACATGCCCCCCCCCCCCCCCCCCCCCCGCTGACTGCTCCTGTGGCTCCTCCCACTGACCGTGGATCCTCCCACGGACCCCGGTATAAATGCGATTGGAGACAGTCTTCAGGATGTTGTGTGGTGGTCAATTACTGCTTGTTCTTTCTTCCAGCCAATAAAAGCCTATATCTCGCCTCATGTCTCCGAGAGTTATTGATGGTGCATCAGAAGTCACTTTGAGATATGCCTACTCTGAAGAGGTTTAAATCTGCTCTTTGTCCCTCTTTCACTGCTCCAGCTCTTGGTCTTTGCTACTCATTCCCCTCTCCCCACTTCCTTATACTCGATTCTCCTCCACTTCAGTTCCAGTCCAGATGATGAGTCCTGGACCGAATGTTGACTCTTCATTGTTCTCCATAGACTTTGCCTGACCTGCTGAGTTCCTCCAGTATTTTGTAATCATCACTTCTGATGGTGGTTTGGAGTGAAAATATTAGATGTACTCACTAATTCCCCCCCACCATCCCATAATGCTATGACAGTCTCAACGATCTCAAGTTGGGTTTATTAGAGAAATCCAAACAGGTCACACACAAAATTGCTGACAGGTAAGAAATTCAAAATTTCAAAGAAAATAAAAAACCTATTTCTTAAGTATACAATGGGGTTAAAGGGAGTTGTTCATAGGATAAATCCTTCCCTGAAATAAAAACAGAAAATTCTGGAAACACTTAGCAGGTCTGACAGTTAACTTTTCAGGCCAAAGACATTTCAATAGAATGGAGAAGGAGAGCAAATAAGTTGCCCTAGGTAGCAGAGAAGGTGAGGGAGGATTGTGGGTGAATACAATGGTGACAGGATGCAACAGTGGTCTTACTTTAATACTTTGGCACATTCGAATAAGTCAGACTGTATTTTACCTAGACTTCATACATTATATAGACACAAAGGCTTAATTGCCCATGTTGATACGTTAGGGACATTTAAAAAAGATTTAGTTACACATTCGGATGATGGAAAAATCGAAAGCTATGTAGGAGGGAAGGGTTAGATTGATTTTAGAGTAGGTTAAAAGGTTGACACAACATCATGGGCTGAAGGGCAACGTCACAACATCTATTTTATTCTATCAAAGATATTGCCACTGTTCCACCCATTGTCCTCTCCCATTTCCTCTGCTAACAAAACTATCTTGCATTCTCTCCTTCTCAGTCTTGATGAAGGTTCTTCATCCTGTAATATTGCAGCTTCTCTTTCCACAAATACTAATTGAGCTGTTGAGTTTTTTCACCATTTTCTGTTCCTTTTATTGAACACAAGAGATTCTACAAATTATGGAAATCTAGAGAAATGTATAAAATGCTGGAGGAACTCAGCAGGTCAGGCAACATCAATGGAAAGGAATAAAGAGTTGATGTTTCAGGTTTTCCTTCCTGTTTATTCATGTTCCTGCTTTATTTCTAAAATACTGTAAATAGGCCAATGTGAGTAAGATAAAACCTACTGAATACTTAAGATCCACATCCCCCTGACTTACTGTTCCCCTCAATATGAACAGAATTATCTCAGGCCTTAAGGGCAAACAATGGTCTTGGGCATGTGTCCATTTTAAATTACTGTCAAAATAATCGTGCATTAAATCTGAAAACTCTGCATGTGACTTCTGCAAGTTTCATTTTAACTCTTTTTTAAAGTGTATTAACAGCCAGCAATACTTCCTCCTGCCATTAAGTGGCAGTGTTTACTTTCTTCTCCATGCCCATCCCGAGGGAAGAGTCACCAACAGGAACTCTGTCACGAACATGGACCAACAGCATACCATCAGAAATGCTTAATCAAAACACACAGAAGAAAGTGCTTTCATTAGTTAAATACATAAGTCATTCTTCAGTACTTGCACTATGTATTTCCTACAGCTGCAGAAAATATCAGGTTTCCATACGTTGAGGGTCAGGATTGAAGATTAAACACAAGACATTCTGCAGATGCTGGAAATCTTGAGCAACATACACAAAGTGCTGGAGAAACTCAGGTCAGACAGCATCTATGGAGAGAAATAAACATTCAATGTTTTGGGCTAGACGGGCTCGCTTTGTTTCGGGCTGACAGATGCGACTCTGTGCGGTAAGGCTCACGCTGGTGGTGTGTGTATTTACATCAAATGGTGCAAGAACTCTGTGCTGGTCTCTATTTACTGCTCATTGCTAGTGGAGTTTGTGGCTGTTAGATACAGACCATTTTATTTGCCACGGGAATTCACCTCTGTCCTTATATTCGGTGTCTACATTCCCCCCAGCGCTAATGCTAAGGAGGCGCTCTGTGACCTGTATGGGGCTATTAGCGAACTGCAGAACGCTGTTCATTTTCGCCGGAGATTTTAACCACGCGAACCTTAAGTCAATGCTCCCCAAATTTCATCAATATGTGGACTTTGCAACGAGGGGGGAGAACACATTGGACCTTGTTTATACAAACATCCCCGACGCGTATCGGGCAGAGCCCCGCCCCCACCTCGGCTACTCAGTCCACATCTCTGTTAAACTAATCCCAGCATACAGACTGCTTGTCAGGTGCTCCAGACCAGTTCAGAAGCAGGTGAAAGAAAACCTGGCCAGCAGGAGCCATCTCTGTTCTTCAAGACCTCTTTGAGCACACTGACTGGCACATGTTCAGGGACGCTGCAACCGATGGCGACTCTACCAACTTAGAGGACCAGCTACATCAGCAAGTGCATTGATGATGTTACTCTGTCCAAGACCATCACTGTACGTGCCAACCAGAAGCCATGGATGACTGCTGAGGTCCCGCGACTCCGCCTTCAGAGCAGGTGATAAGGCAGCTTTAACAACAGCGAGGGCCAAACTGTCCCGAGCCATCAGAGGGGCAAAGCGTGCACACGCCCAGCTAATCCACAGCAGCGACACACAGCGCAATGTGGAAGGGCATTCAGGACATCACCAACCTCAGGACAACATCACCTGACTGTGCGGGTGATGCCTCCCTCCCAGATATGCTGAATAAAGTCTACGCTCGTTTTGAGGTGGGAAGTGTTGTGGTGGCGAGGAAGTCCACCCCTCCTCCCAATGACCAGGTGCTGTGTCTCACCGCGGCTGATGTGAGAAGAACCCTGTGCAGGGTCAACCCCCCAGAAGGCTGCTGGACCAGACAATATTCCTGGCAGAGAGCTCAGAGGATGTGCAGACCAGCTAGCAGATGTTCTCACTGACATCTTCAATATCTCCCTGAGCAGTGCTACTGTTCCAATGTGCTTCAAGGCTCCGTGCCGAAGAAGTCTTCAGTGTCCTGCTCAACGACTACCATCCCATTGCTCTCACATCCATCATCATAAAGTGTTTCGAGAGGCTCGTCATGAGGCATATCAAGACTCTGCTGCCCCCCTCACTGGACCCCCTGCAGTTTGCGTACCATCCCAACCGCTCAACAGATGACGCCATTGCCATCACCCTCCACCTGGCCCTAACCCACCTGGACAAAAAAGACACGGACGTTCGAATGCTGTTCGTAGACTTAGTTCAGCATCCAACACAATCATCTCTCAGAAACTGATTGGAAAGCTGAGCCTACTGGGGCTGAACACCTCCCTCTGCAACTGGATCCTAGACTTCCTGACTGAGAGACCTCTGTCAGTCTGGATCGGGAGCAGCATCTCCAACACCATCACACTGAGCACGGTGGCCCCCCAGGGCTGTGTGCTCTGTCCACTGCTGTTCACTCTGCTGACCCATGACTGTGCTGCAACACACAACTCGAACCACATCATCAAGATCGCCGATGACACGACCGTGGTGGGTCTCATCAGCAAGAATGACGAGTCAGCTTACAGAGAGGAGGTGCAGTGGCTAATGGGCTGGTGCAAAGCCAACAACCTGTCTCTGAATGTGAACAAAAGAGATGGTTGCTGACTTCAGGAGGGCACGGAGCAACCACTCCCCACTAAACATCGACGACTCCTCAGTTGAGATTGTTAAGAGCACCAAATTTCTTGTGGTTCACCTGGCAGAGAATCTCACCTGGTCCCTCAACACCAGCTCCATAGCAAAGAAAGCCCAGCAGCGTCTCTACTTTCTGCGAAGGCTGAGAAAAGTCCATCTCCCACCCCCCATCCTCATCACATTCTACAGAGGTTGTATTGAGAGCATCACTGCCTGGTTCAGAAATTGCACCATCTCAGATCGCAAGACCCTGCAGCGGATAGTGCAGTCAGCCGAGAAGATCATCGGGGTCTCTCTTCCCGCCATTACAGACATTTACACTACACGCTGCATCCACAAAGCAAACAGCATTATGAAGGACCCCACGCACCCCTCATAAAAGCTCTTCTCCCTCCTGTCATCTGGGAAAAGGCATCGAAGCATTCGAGCTCTCACGACCAGACTATGTAACAGTTTCTTCCCCCAAGCTATCAGACTCCTCAATACCCAGAGTCTGGACTGACACCAACTTACTGGCCTCTACTGTGCCTACTGTCCTGTTTATTATTTATCGTAATGCCTGCACTGTTTTGTGTACTTTATGCAGTCCTGGGTAGGTCTGTAGTCTAGTGTAGTTTTTTTCTGTGTTGTTTTTACATAGTTCAGTGTAGTTTTTGTACTGTTTCATGTAACACCATGGTCCTGAAAAACATCTCATTTTTACTGTGTACTGTACCAGCAGCTATGGTTGAAATGACAATAAAAAGTGACTTGACTTGACTACAAGCTGGTAGGTGATAGGTGAGACTAGATGAGGAGGAAGGTGGGTGGGTTGAAGTAAATAGCTGGGAAAGGATAGGTGGAAGAGGTAATGAACTGAAGAAGAAGGGAAGGACAGGGGACCATATGGACAGTGGAAGTAAGGGAAGAAGGGGGTGAACTATAGAGAGATGATGGGTAGGTGAGAAGAAGGGGTAAGTTGGTAATCAGAATGAAGAATGGAAAAGGAAAGAAGGGAGGGAAATTAATGTAAGTTAGAGAATTATTTATTTATTTATTTATTATTTATTGAGATATTGTGTGGAATAGGCCCTCCTGGCCTTTCAAACCACACTGCCTAGCAGTCCCCCAATTTAAACCTAGCCTAATCATGGGACCAATCTATCTACTAACCGGTACATCTTTAGACTTTGAGAGGAAACTGGAGCACCTGAAGAAACCCACGGGGTCACAGGGAGAACATACAAATTTCTTACAAGGTTCCATCTGGGTAGCCTCCAACCTGATGGCATGAACATTGATTTCTTTAATGAATGACACTATCGCCTTTCCTTTGTTTCATGGTCTGCTATCCTCTCCTATTAGATTCCATCTTCTTCAGCCCTGTACCAATTCCACCTGTCACTTCACAGCTTCATCTCCCCTCCCTCATTTATTCACTTTCCTCTTACCCCTTCTCTCCTCCTCACTTGCCCATCAACTTCCTCTGGTTCCTCTCTACCTACCCTTTATCCATGGTCCATTGGCCTCTCCTATAAGATGACTTCTGCTTCTTCAATCTGATAAAGCGTCTCGGCCTGAAATGTGAACTGCTTATTCCTCTCCAAGGATTGATACTTTACTCACTTGCATAAAAGTTTTGTAACTTATATTTGATTTATATTATTCAAAATATATCAGTTACAGGAAGTACAGGGCAGCTGTGTCACAAGTTCTAAAATTAATCTCGCAGATTTCATAAATCAGATTCAGGTTCACTTATTTATCACACCCTGCAGCGAAATGTGTCGTTTGTGTTAACTATCAACACCAGCAAATGATGTGCTGGGTGCTCCCCACAAGTGTCACCATATATTCCAGCATAAGCATAACTTGCCCACCATATTCACAGAACAATAGAGAGGCTCAGGGAAATATAGTGGCACAGGAGCAACAAGCAGTCAGCTGGAGGAACTCAGCAGATCAAACAGCATCTGTGGGAGGAAAAGAATTGTCAACATTCAGGTCCTGATGCAGGGTTTTGATGCAAAATATTGACTATTCCTTTCCTCCCACAGTCTGCTTGATCTGTTGAATTCTTCCAGCAGATTTATTGTTGCTCTAGATCCCAGCATTTGCAGTAGCTTGTGTCTCCATGTTAGATTACAGTAAAATGCTGTTAATTCAGTATTTCAGTGGTGACAGATCGGCAGATGTTCTGAACATCCAGATGTTATTTTATTAATACCTTATCATACTTTTAATCTTTTGCTTTTTCAATGCTACACAGCATAATACGTTTTTCAGCAAACATGGTAAGTTTAAAAGGAACATGGGAAACAAGATGCCAGTAAGTAAAAGATGGGGGAAGTAAGAATGGAAGTAGAGACGACTGCTGGAGGGAGATAAGCAGAAACACAAAGGGCTACCGATGCAGGACTATGATAACTAAAGGGACCATCAAGGGAGAGGTAAATGGCAAATGGGACCAGAACCTGACAGGGAAGGGGTGGGTGGAGCACGAAATATACAGTATGTGTAGTGGGTGAATGGAATGAAGCATGGTGACTCTGGCAGGCTGCCCCAGCGCATCCTTGTTGACACATTTTATTGTATGTTTCGATGTTTCAATGTACATGTGACAGTGACAAATAAAGCTAACCTTTACACTTTAATGAAGATGAGTGATGGGCATCTGAGGGAGCAGTGTGGGAGGCAGGAAAAGAGTCAAAAATGGGAGGACTGGAGAAGGATTGGAAGGGGAGGGGGCAAAAAGGGGAAAAGGGTGGGAATGGGGTCAAATATGGGATGACAGGAAGACTGAAGGAGGATCAGACTGGGAGAGAGAGGGGCATAGGAAGGGGAAAACTCTGTTGGAAAGGCGTGTTGTCTATAACTGGAAAGCAATTCTTGGGAGTCTCTGAATAGATGTAGATTTATTTAGTGATACAGTACGGAGTAGGCCCTTCTGGCCCTTCGTGCCACGTCACCCCAGCAACCCTCGACAACCCTAACCTAGTTACTGGACAATTTACAATGACTTATCCAGGACTGTGGGAGGAAACTGGAACACCTGAAGAAGATCCACACATTCCATGGGGAGGACCTACAGACATCTTACAGATGGAGTTGGAATTGAACTCTGAGCTCCGGATGCCCCAAGCTGTAATAGCGTAATACTAGAAGCTACACTCCCATGACACCCCCATAGAGAGAACTGTCAGAGATTTCTTGTAGTCCCCTTACCTTCCCTCCCCTGGAAAAATATCCTTTTAGAGGATATATCTATTTCTCTTTGGAGATAGATTTGTTACAGACTTTCTGATCAGAACAACTCGCTAATTGAGAGCATTTCTCCTCATCACCCTCATAGCCCCCACCCTGATTATCCTGAGACTGAGAGCTCTGGTTACCAGTTTCATCCCGTTTGACAGACGCAGAGAGGCTGCCATAGACCCAGGTGAAAGGATGTTTCAAAAAGCGGCTCAGACGATCCAATTAGGAAAGAAATTTAAGAGGCAATTCAAGCGAGACACTCACCTAGGCTGGAACGAGTGCTGGAACGCTCGATTATCGTGTGTTTGCTGGGATTGTTCAGCACTGATCGCTTTGCTAATGAGATGTCAGCAGTAACTCGTGTGATTGATATTCTGTCAACAGAAAGTAGTGTTACTTGTAGCTTGCTTGGAACCATTAATCTTCCCAGTAATACTCTCCTGCCACATATTATGGTGCCATTTCAAGAGGACTAGAATATAAAAGCAAGGATGTAATGCTGAGGCTTTATAAGGCACTGGTCAGGCTGTACTTGGAGTATTGTGAGCAGTTTTAGGCCCGTTTTCTAAGTAAGGATGTACTAGCATTGGAGAAGGTCCAGAGGAGGTTCACGTGAATGATACCAGGATTGAAAGAGGGGAATGAGGGAAAGAATGAGGGGGGAATCTAATTGAAACCTATTGAATATTGAAAGGTCTCGATAGAGTGGACTTTGAGAGGATGCTTCCTATAGTGGTGGAGGCTACAACCAGACGGCAGCCTCCGAGTACAACCATATCTCTTTAGAACAGAGATGAGGAGGAATTTCTTTAGCCAGAGGGTGATAAATCAGTGGAATTCAATGTCACAGATGGCTGTGGAGCCAAGTCATTGGGTATATTTAGAGTGGAGGTTGATAAGTTCTTGATTAGTAAGGGTGTCAAAGGTTACGGGGAGAAGGAAGGAGAATGGAGTTGAAAGGGAAAATAAATCAGCCATGATGGAATTGCGAAGAAGACTCAATAGGTTGAATGGTCTAATTCTGCTCTGTTTTATGGGCTTATGGTCTTTGTGACATCCCTTGAAGTTGTGCTTCAGAAACACTGCCTCCTTCATGGGACATACACCACCTGATTGTGATTACTCACACTTCTAGTAAAAAAGTGTTATAAAATCTACCACAGTACAATAAAATCTGATGTATTGTTGTATCTTTCTGCACATTGGGCATCAACCTTGCCATTCCTTTAGCATTTTTGTCTGTATTTTCACAAGGCCAAGTTGCTACCTCGACACTCAACCCAGCGCAGATGGAAAACGCATGCTAGGAGCCAGTTGGATTCGAACCTGCGTCCACACACCTTGAAGTCCAGTGTGGATGCCACTGCACCACCAGCCGATGGGTTGAGAGTATGCGGGCAGTGGACGAATCATCCCTCTTGTGCTTCTTGATCTCATCACTTGAGATTCAGTGTCATGCAACCCTGCCCACACCTTCATTAACCAGGTCCAATACTTGCCTTTATTGGATCTTGCTCCTCTTTACACAAGTCATCGGGTTTGTGGGGGTTTGGCTAGGGTTAATCAGGGTGCCCCTGGGGTTATTGGGGGTGTGTGCCCCCTTGGACCTTAGGATTAGGTTTGGGGTAGGGCTGATAGATGTATATGTGGGGCTGGGAGAGATAAGGTTGGGAGGTGTTGTGTGGAGAGGATGTGGGGCTATGGCGGATAGGGTAGTTTAATCTGGCCCATGCCTTTCATTATCGTGGTCCAACACCACTTGGTTTAATGAACTGGATGTGCACTGGGATACATCATCAGTAATGCAACCTGAGGTCATCAGGTGTTTTGGGTCTTTAATCATCAGACATCTTCTCCCAGGCGACCCAGCCAGGGTTGATCAGGCCTGGCTTGTGTTTATCCCATGGACCAAGATAATGAGAGGCATGTAATTCTGGGGGTAACGATATTTTTAAACCTCAACACCTGGCATCTGTATGCCTGGGATTGCATGGGTTAAATTGACAGTGTTTACTGAAGATTCAGTATCACTCCACCCTGTCATTGAGTCACCCAAGTCAGTGGCATCCATACTGGACTTCAAGGTGTGTGGACACAGGTTCGAATCCAGCTGGCTCCTAGCATGTGTTTTCCATCTGCGCTGGGTTGAGTGTCGAGGCAGCAACTTGGCCTTGTGAAAATACAGACAAAAATGCTGAAGGAATGGCAAGGTTGATGCCCAATGTGCAGAAAGATACAACAATACATCAGATTTTATTGTACTGTGGTAGATTTTATAACACTTTTTTACTGGAAGTGTGAGTAATCACAAGGTGACTTGTTTTCTGTTGACCCAGCTTGGGTTTAACTTACTGGTTCTCTCTTGCCTTTTGGGTATCTTGGCATTTTGTGGACCTGGAGAATGAAGAGCGTGTCACTGTGAGGTTAGGTTGGGAGCATGCGGGCAGTGGGTGAATCATCCCTCTTGTCACACTGATGCATGGGATGCTTCCTCAATCCTTTCAGGATTCCGGTTTCTGAAAACATCTACCTGGGCAGCTCTACTCATTTTACACTTATGACTGTTCGGCTAAACACAACTCCAGCATCATTTTCAAGCTTGCTGTCAACACCACTGACGCAGGCCGAATCAGAAGTGATGATGAAATCAGCATATACGAGGAAGGTTGAAAATCTGGCTGAGTGGTGCCATAACAACCATCACTTATTCAATGTCAGCAAGACCAAGGAGCTAAATATTGACTTCAGAAGGAGAAAACCAGAGGTTCATGAGCCAGTCCTCATCAGAGGTGGAGAGAGTTAGCAGCTTTAAATTCCTCACTGTTATCATTTTGGAGGATCTGACCCGGGCCCTAATTGTAAGTGCAATCATGTAAAAAGCAAGGTAGCACCTCTACTTCCTTAGGAGTTTGCATGACATCGAAAACTTTAACAAACTTCTATAGATGGGTAGTGAACAGTATATTGACTGGCTGGATTACAACCTGTATGGAAACACTAATGCCTTTGAACAGAAAATCCTATAAACAAAGTAGTAGATACGGCCCAGTCCATTACGGGCAAAGTCCTCCTTGCCATTGAGCACATCTACATGAAGTGTAGCCGCAGGAAAGAAGAAATCCATCATCAAGGACACCCACCATTCAGGACATGCTCTCTTCTTGATGCTGCTATTAGGAAGAGGGTACTGAGGCCTCAAGACTCACACCACCAGGTTCAGGAACAGTTATTATCCCTCAACCATCAGGCTCTTGAACCAAAGAGGATAACTTTACTTTATTAACCCCATCATTGAAATGTTCCCACAACCTGTGGACTCACTTTCAAGGATGCTCATGTCATGTTCGTGATATTTATTGCTTATTTATTTATTATTATTATTTCTATCTTTTTGTATTTGCACAGTTTGTTGTTTTTTGCACAATGGCTGAATGCCCAATTTGGTGCGATCTTTCATTCATTATATTTTGGTTATTATTCTATTGTGGATTTATTGAGTATGCCCACAAGAAAATGAATCTCAGTGTTGTATATGGTGACATATATGCACTTTGATAATAAATCTACTTTGAACGTTGGTTGCTGAAATTGTCGATAGTTGTCGGTTACAACAGGACATTGATAGATATGCTGAGCTGGGTTGAGAAGTGGACAATGAAGAAACATGAGAGATGAATTGATAGAGGTAGACAACATGATGAGGCATATATCGAGTTGATAGTCAGAGACTTTTTTCCAGGATGGAAATGGCTAGTATGAAGGGGCATAATTTTTAGGTGATTGGAGGAAAGCATAGGGGGCATATCAGAGGCAGGTTTTTTTACAGAGTGGTGGGTGTATGGAACACATTTTTAGAGGTGGTGGTAGAGACAGATACATTAGGGACATTTAAGAAAATCTTAGATAGGCAAATGGATGATAGACCATTGGAGGGCTATGTAGGAGGGAAGGGTTAGATTGATTAGAGTAGGTTAAAAGGTCAGCACAACATCATGGGCCAAAGGGGCTGTAATGTTTTATATTCTATACAGTATGCCAGCTTCCAGTTTAAGATGGTGCTGGTGAAACACAGCAATGACTTGCTGGCAGCAAAAAAAAACCTAATAATTACACCTTTTCTTGGAAACGATCACTGCAATCAATAGCCTGCAACTTCCTATCTGGGGTCGAGTGTTTGAACCACCTATAATCTGGCATTTTTGCAGTGTGAACTGAAGTCTCGAATGCTGTTTGCTTATTTTCTATTGTTTGCACAATTTGTTATTTTTTCTGCACATTGGATGTTTGACTGTCTTCCTTTTTTAATGGGTTCTATTGGGTTTCTTTGTTTTGTGGCTGCCTGTGAGGAGAATAATCTCAAGGTTGCATATAGTATGGATATTTTGATTATAAATGTACTTTGAACTTTGAGCTTTAATAAATCTTATTCTGATTCTGTTTCTGGACATCAGCCAAGACATTGTGTCACAGGCAGTAAGGTTAAATTTCCTTCCAGTGAAATGAAATGTCACATAAACTATGCTGAGGATCTCAGGGGAGGAAGGTTTCTGCTCTGTTTGGGATAAGGTGAAGGATTCTAAACAGATCCAGCAACTGCATGGATGTTATAGATCTACAGATGTATTTATTCATATATTGATTGATTGAGATTCAACGTGGAATAGGCCCTTCTGGCCTTTCGAGTCACACCACTCAACAACTCCCGATTTAATCCTAGCCTAATCACAGGACAATTTACAATGGCCAACTAATCTACCAACCAGTACATATTTGGATTGTGGGAGGAAACCGGAGCACCCAGAGACAACCATTGCATTCCACGGGAGGATGTACAGACTCCTTACAGAAGACATTGGAATTGAACTCCATATTCCAACACCCTGAGCTGTAATAGCATTGTGCAAACTGCTACACTACCGTGGCGCTCATTTTAATGGCATTGCAGAGACTGAAGCGTGGTCTTTTCTTACCTTCCATCAAACTTATGTTTCAAAAAGTCAAACAAAGCCTTCTGCATCATGTCTGTCACCTGTATAGAGAGAAGTGATCACGTTAAGGCAAGATTTTGATGTTTACAGTGCATTTATTAAATCAACATTCCTTAGTCAAAGTTCTGCTGTGGAAATTCTGATCTAGAGCAGTCCATTTCTTCACCTACCCATGGAAACCAATGGATGGAAAACATCCCAGGTACAGGTTGGGAGTGAGTTCAGGATGACAGCTTGTGCGTACAGAACTGGAGGAATCCAGCCCTTCCTCTCCTGGAGACCTGTGACTATTGGACTGCTGCAGAGATCAGTACTGGGTACATCATTATTTATCATGTATATTAATGATCTGGGTGATAATGTGATAAATTGCATCAGCAATTTTGCGGATGACACCAATATTGCGGGTGTAATGTTTGGCAAGTTAGGCTATCAAAGCTTGCAGTGGGATCTGGACCAGCTGGAAAAATGGGCTGAAAAATGGCAAATGGAATTTAATGCAGTCAGGTGTGAGGTTGTTGTACTTTGGGAGGACAGGTCAGTGTGGGTCTTACACAGTGAGGAGTGTGGTAGAACAAAGGGATCTGGGAATACAGATCCGTAATTCGTTGAAAATGGCATTACAGATATGGTTGTAAAAAGAGCTTTTGGCACATTTGCCTTCATAAATCAAAGCACTGAGTAAAGGAGTTGGGATGTTACGTTGAAGTTGTATAAGAAATTGGTGAGGCCTAATTGTGTGCAGTTCTGGTCACCTACCTACAGGAAAGATGTCAATAAGATTGAAAGAGTGCAGAGAAAATTTACAAGGATATTGCCAGGACTTGAGGACCTGAGTTATAAGGAAAGGTTGAATAGGTTTGGACTTAACTCCCTAGAGTGTAGGAAAATGAGGGGATATACAAAATAATGAGTATAGATAGGGTAAATGCAAGCAGGTTTTTTTCCAATGAGGTTGGGTTCGACTAGATCTAGAGATTATAGGGTAGGGGTGGATGGTGAACTAGAGAACCTAATAGAACCTAAGGGGGTCTTCTTCACCTAGAGGGTCAGGTGGGTGTGGAGCAAGCTACCAGCGGAAGTGGTATGGAGGGCTATGGTCCGGGTGCAGGTTAATGATACTTGGCAAAAAGCAGCTTAGCATTGACTAGGTGGGTCGAGGAGCCTGTTATAGTGCAGTAGTGCTCTATGACTCTTGTACGGTCTGGTTGAAGCTGCCAACAATCCAGTCCTTCTTGCACCCCCCCCCCCCCAATCCAGACCATTTTCCCTCCTCACTGGATGGTGTTAATGGTCACCTGTTACATGCTCGTACAACACTCAAGGGGTCTTGTTTTTGTGTTGATTTTAACCTCACAAGGCACCATATCAGATCCCATCCACCATCACTTAAATGCGGAGAAGTAAGGCCTTGCATTTGTGTAGCATCCTTTATGACCTCACTGCCAAAGATGGTGTGATGTCAGGATCAATGTATCCAATTTACACAAAATGAGATAATTATCTGTTTCACCTCCCCCACCTGCCTACCGAGCCCTTTGCCTGGTTTCACCTATCATCTTCAAGCTTGTACTCTGACCCCTCCTTCACATTTTTATTTTGGCTTCTTCCCCCTTTCCTTTCCAGCCTGATATCTCGGCCTGAAACATCAGCTCTTTATTCCTCTCCATAGGTGCTGTCCAACCTGATGTGTTTCTCCAGCATTTTGTGTGTGTTACTCTTAATTTCCAACATCTGCAGAATTTCTTGTGCTTAATCACCTGCTTCATGTGCATCAATCATCAAGAACCCCCACCATCCAGGCCATGCTCTCTTCTCACTGCTGCCATGAGGAAGGAGGTACAGGAACCTTAGGTCCCACACCACCAGGTTCAGGAACAGTTAGTACCCTTAGGCTCATGAACCACCATGGATAAATACTCACCTCAGCTCTGGAGTGATTCTATAACCAACAGACTCACTTTCAGAGACTCAAATTCTCAGTATTATTTTTTATTTTCACAATTTGTCTTCTTTTGCACAATGGTTGTCAAACTTTATGTATAGTTTTTTGTGAAATTCTATTGTATTTAATTTTTACTGTACAAGAAAATAAATCTTGAGATCGTATATGGTAGCATATACATATTCTAAAAATAAATTTACTTTGAACCTTTAGAGTTATTGACTAGGAAGTGGGGTAGCTTCCTTGCTCTTCAATTTGTTTTTTTTTGTCCACTCAAACAGAATCTGGTTTAACATTGAGCAAAATACATGAAATGCTGGAGGAACTCTGCAAGTCAGGTAGCATCTATGGAAATGATTAAATCGTCGACTAACAGGCTGAGGCCTTTCATCAGGACTGGAAAGAGAGTGGGCAGAAACCAAAATAAGAAGGTGGAGGTGGAGCACAAACTGGCAGGTGATAGGAGAGACCAGGTGTTTTTGGAAGGAGGGTGGGTGGGGATGGGTAAATGATCTGAGAAGCTGGGAGGGGCTAGGTGGAAGAGTTCAAGAACTAAAGATGAAGGAATCTGATAGGAGAGGACAGTGGACTAAAGGGAGGGTGGTGGGAACCAGAGGGTGGTGATGGGCAGGCCATCTAAGAGAGAACACCATCTTCTGGGCAGCCCTCACTCCTTACTGCAACTGAAATTTCAGTCCTATATTTAGTCACAAGGGGTGGTAAAAGCTATCTCACAACACCAGATAACAGGGACTTGGTTTGAGTACAGTGGGTCATGATAAGTCGTCAAAGTTCAAAGTAAATTTATTATCAAAGTAATTTTTAAGTTACCATATACTACTCTGAGATTCATTTTCTTGCATGTATTCTCAGTAGAACGAAGAAATACAATAGAATCAATGAAAAACTACACATGAACAAAAACAATTTATGTGCAAAAAAGACAAATTGTACAAATTCAGTTGGGGTTAACCTGGATTGGGCCATGCTGAAGGCTCTACCACAATAGAAACAGAACGATTCAAATGGTAGATTTTTCTTCTGAATGAAGGATTCTACTATATTTACCTTCTCCAGGTGTAGCTAAGGGCCATAGCTATACTTCTGTATTAGTGGGCTGCACTGTTTCAGTCCTGATCAGGCCCCTCCCTCCGCTCTTTCACCAGTGTATCCATGCCTGCATTGTTGCTTCTTCCTGCACTAATACAGAACTCAAAAATCTCACATCTTTGCTGTAATTTGTATCTTGCTCTCACTTTCTCCAACATTTCCCTTCCCTGTGTCTCCATCTCAGGGGATAGGCCAACCACTAACACTCAGATTCAGATTTATTTATCACTTGTACATCGAAAGATGTAACCTTACACTACTTTACTTACCAGGTACCTTCTAAATTAAAAATTCTCGAAGACCCCTCAGATTCAGATCCATTTATTGATCAAATATACATTGAAACATATATTGAACACAACTTAAGGCTGTGCTGGAGATGGCCTGCAAGTGTTTCCACACATTCCGGTGCCAATATAGCATGCTTGTAATGCTTAGCTGACAACACAGAAGTGGATAAGTGGACAAACTCTCATAGCTATTTTAGCTTTGGTTTCACCCATCCTGCCTCCAGATAGGACGAGGACTCCATTTCATTATCCCAGATCCCCCATCTATGATGCATTCAATCCATCGAGGAGACTTTCCACACTAGTCCCCTCAAAATGTCTTCCTGAACTGTGGGTTCCACTCCCACAGTGGGCAGAGCTGTTGTCCATATCTCATTTACTTCCTGCACCTCTGCTCTCACCCTGCTCCCTGACCCAGCAATAACACAGTTCCCCTGCTCCTGATCTTCCACACTACCAGCCTCCCAATCAATGGATTACTCTTCACAAGTTCTGACAAAGGTTTCTGACTTGGAACATTAACTTTCTTATTCCAGAGAAGCAGCCTGATTTACTGAGTCTTCCAGCATTTTCAGTCTTTATTTCTGAAATACAGCGTCCGCAGACTTTTAACATTTGAATATTGATCACCCTGAAGTGCCCCAACCAGACTTTAGAGTTTTTCCCTGCTACAGCTCTGGGTCAAGGGGAACATGGCCATGGTCAGGTCAGGCCGGGTACTGAAAAGAAATTAAGTTTGAAATGGCCAGCTACAGTATAACACTAAGGAATGAGACTTGAACCCACAATCACCTGACTTCAAGGTAAAAGTATCACTGATCGAATCATAGCCATTGTTACTACCATCAGTGAGGATGCACAGGAGCTTGATGACCTACACTCAGTGATCCAGAAACAGTTTCTTCCCCTACGCCTTCATATTTCTGAATGGTCCATGAACACAACCTCGACATTCCTCTTTTGCACTGTTTATTTAATTTTTATATGCTGTAACTTATAGTAATTATTAATGTATTTTTTCTGAATTTAAAGTAAATTTCCATCTTTGCACTGTACTGCTGCAGAACATATTTCACATTATTTAAGTCAGTGATAATAAATCTTATTCTGATTCTGAAGTGCTCTCATTATACACAGGTGAATTTGAGTCAATTTCTCTAAAGAAAATCCATGGGAGGAATTGCTGCTTACCTCATATCCTTTCAGGGATGGACCCACGAGTATGATTGGTCTCATGGAAGGCACCACATCATAGGGAGGCACGTTTTCCTGCTAACCGGGCAAACAGAAGACCACAGCATCAGAATCCTGAACCATATTACTCTGATTATACAGTACAACTGGTTGTCATCTGGTCCATTAGACCTTGCTGACCTTCTGGATTAGTCCCAGCTCCCTGTTCTTTTGTCCATCCTTAGTTTCAAGGATAGCTTCCATCTTGCTGTTACCAGACTCTTTAATAGACCTCTTGTATGATAAGTTGGACACTTGGCTTCGCAATCTATCTTGTTTTGATCTAGCACTTCATTGTTTACCTGCATTGCTCTGCAGCTTTTGTACTTCATTCTGCATTGTTTTGTTTTATCTTGTTCTACCTCAATGCAATGTGTAAAGATTTGATCTGTACGAACAACATTTAAGACAAACTTGTTAATGTATCCTGCTACATATAACAATATAAACCAATTCCAATACCAATACCAATACCAACACCAACAAAATATCCCTTCTTAAACAGGTAACCAGTTCCTTTCTGAAAGAGGCCTCACCTCTAATACTGTATAATTTATATTAAAGCATCAAAGGTTTGGTTAATAAGTTTGCTGTTGATACAAATATAGACAGGCAGATAAGTTAAGAGAACATATGGATGTTTCAAGATGATATTGAGTGGGCAAAGATCTACCAAGTGGAGCATAGGACCATAGAACACTACAGCACAGTACAGGCCCTTCAGCCTTCCATGTTGTGCTGACCCATATAATCCCTAAAAAAAAGTACTAAACCCACACTACCCCATAACCCTCCATTTTTCTTTCATCCATGTGCCTGTCCAAGAGGCTGTTAAATATCCCTAATGTTTTAGCCTCCACCACCATCCCTGGCAAGTCATTCCAGGCACTCACAACCCTCTGTGTAAAAAACTTACCCCTGATGTCTCCCCTGAACTTCCCTCCCTTAATTTTGTACATATGCCATCTGGTGTTTGCTATTGGTGCCCTGGGAAACAGATACTGACTATCCACCCTATCTATGCCTCTCATAATCTTGTAGACCTCTATCAAGTCCCCTCTCATTCTTCTACACTCCAGAGAGAAAAGTCCCAGCTCTGTTAACTTTGCTTCATATGACTTGTTCTCCAAACCAGGCAACATCCTGGTAAATCTCCTCTGCACCCTCTCCATAGCTTCCACATCCTTCCTATAATGAGGTGACCAGAATTGAACACAATACTCTGTGCGGTCTCACCAGAGATTTGTAGAGTTGCAACATGACCTCTCTACTCTTGAACTCAATCCCCCTGTTAATGAAGCCTAGCATCCCATAGGCCTTCTTAACTACTCTATCAACCTGCGCAGCGACCTTGAGGGATGTATAGATTTGAACCTCAAGGTCCCTCTGTTCATCCACACTCTTAAGTAACTGACCATTAATCCTGTACTCAGTCTTCTGGTTTGTCCTTCCAAAATGCATCACCTCACACTTGTCCGGATTGAACTCCATCTGTCATTTTTCTGCCCAACTCTGCAGCCTGTCTATATCCTCTTGTAACCTTCAACAACCTACAGCTCCATCCACAACTCCTCCAATCTTTGTGTCATCCGCAAACTTACTCACCCATCCTTCCGCCTCTACATCCAGGTCATATTGTGGGAAAATGTGCAATTATGCATTGTGACAGGAAAAATAAAAAATAAAACTTAAAATAAAAATAATGAAAGAGTACAGAGCTCAGAGATACAGAGGGACCTGGGAGTTGTGGTGCGTAACTTTCAGAAAGAAAGTCATGACAGGAAGTTTATTACTGGGATAGATTGGAAAAGAACACTGGCAGGGATGACAGCACAGCAGCAATGACTGGAATTTCTGGAAGCAATTCAGGAGGCACAGGATATATACATCCCAAAGAGGAACAAGTATACAAAAGGAAAGATGACACAACCATGGCTAACAAAAGAAGTCAAAGTCAACATAAAGGCCAAAGAGAGGGCAAAAAACAGAGCAAAGATTAGTGAGAAGTTAGAGAGTTGGGAAGCTTTTAAAAACCAACAGAGGGCAACTGAAAAAGTCATTAAGAAGATAAAGATGGAATACCAAAGTAAGCTAGTCTATAATATTAAAGAGGATACCCAAAGTTTCTTCAGATACATAAAGTGTAAAAGAGAGGAGAGAATGGATATCGGACCACTGGAAAACGATGCTGGAGTGGTAGTAATAGCAGACAACGAAATAGCAGAAAAACTAAATAAGTATTTTGCATCAGTGTTCACTGTGGAAGACATTAGCAATGTGTGGAAGTTCCAGGTGTTGGGGCATGAAGTGTGTGAAGGTACCATTACTAGAGAGAAGGTTCTTGAGAAACTGAAAGTTCTGAAGGTAGATAAGTCACCTGGACCAGATGGTGTACACCCCAGGGTTCTGAAAGAGGTGGCTGAAGAGATCATGAAGGCATTAGTACTGATCTTTTGAGAATCATTAGATTCTTGAATGGTTCCAGAAGACAGGAAAATTGCAAATCTCACTCCACTCTTCGAGAGGCAGAAGAAAGGAAATTATAGGCTGTTAGTCTGACCTTGTTGGTTGGGAAGATGTTGGAGTTGATTATTAAGGATAAAGGCTCAGGGTACTTGAAGGCACACGATAAAATAGGTTGTAGTCAGCGTGGTTTCCTCAAGGGAAAATCTTGCCTGACAAATCTGTTGGAACTCTTTGAAGAAGTAACAAGCAGGATAGACAAAAAAGAATTGGTTGATGTTGTGTACTTGGAATTTTAGAAGGTCTTTGACAAGGTGCCACATATGAGGCTGCTTAACCAGCTATGAATCCATGGTATTACAAAAAACATGCTAGCATAGATAAAGCAGTGGCTGATTGGCAGGAGGCAAAGAGTGGGAATAAAGGGAGCCTTTTCTGATTGGTTGCTGGTGACTAGTGGTGTTCCGTGTTGGGACTGATTCTTTTCACATTATATGTTAATGACTTATATGATAGAGTTGATGGCTATGTTGCAAAGTTTGCAGATGATATGAAGATAGGTAGAGGGGCAGGTAGTTTTGAGGCTACAAAAGGACTTAAACAGATTAGGAGAATGGGAAAAGAAATGGCAGATGGAATACAGTGTCGGGACGTATTTGGTCATGCACACTGGTAGAAGAAATGAAATGGTAGACAGGTAGAATGGGTTTTCTAATGGAGAGAAAATACAGAAAACTGAGATGCAAAGGGACGTGGGAGTCCTTATACAGAATTCCCTAAAGTTTAATTTGCAGGTTGAGTCTGTGGTGAGGAAGGCAAATGTGATTTTAGCATTCATTTCAAGAGGACTAGAATATAAAAGCAAGGATGTAATGTTGAGACTTTATGAAGTACCATTGAGACCTCACTTGGAGTATTGTGAGTAGGTTAGGGCCCCTTAACTTAGAAAGGATGTGCTGCAACTGGAAAGAGTTTAAAGGAGGTTCACGAAAATTAGATTGAACGGCTTGTCATATGAAGAGCGTTTGATGGCTCTGGGCTGGCATTCACTAGAATTCAGAAGAATGAGGGGTGACCTCATTGAAACCTTTCAAATGGTAAAAGGCCTTGATAGAATGAATGTGGAGAGAATGTTTCCTATGGCGGGAGAGTCTAAGACCGGAGGACACTGCCTCAGAATAGAGGGGTGTCCTTTTAGAATGGAGATGAGGAGGAATTTCTTTAGCTAGAAAGTGGTGAATCTGTGGAATTTGTTACCACAGGCAGCTGTGGAGGCCAAGGCATATTTAAGGCAGAGGTTGATAGATTCTTGATTGGTCAGGGCATGAAGGGATACAGGGAGAAGGCAAGAGATTGGGGCTGAGAGGAAAAATGGATCAGGCATGATGAAATGGTGGAGCAGACCCGATGGGCCAAATGACCTAATTCTGATACTATATCTTATGGTCTTATGGATAGTGGAATGCATTATTTGGGAGATTATAATAAGATTAAAGATGATCTGTCCATGCACATTGAACCATACAGTGAAATGCATAATTTGTGTCAAATCATATCAGTGAGGATTGTGCAGGGCAGCTTGCAAGTATTGTCACACTTCCAGTGTCATCATAGCATGTCCTAATTCACTAAATCTAACTGTACGTCTCTTTTTGGAATGTGGGAGAAAACTGGAGCAATCAGAGGAAACTCCCTCATTTATGGGAAGAATGTACAAACTCCTTATAGACAACAGCAGAATTGAACCCTGATCTTACAGCTGGTGCTGTAAAGCAATGTGCTAACATTTAGATACTAGTGGTTTTCGCTAGTATGCTCGATATAGAAGGACCACATCTGGAGTACTGAGCACTGTATTGTCTTCCTGTAGGGAAAGATGTTAATGTGTTGGAGGCAGTTGGGGGGTGGTTGTCTGAACTGACATCTGGAATGAGCAGATTGTCTTATGAGGAGAGGTTGGACAGGTCAGTTTCATATGCACAGGAGTTCAGCAGAGCAAAAGTGAATTTGATTGAAACATGCCAGATACTGAGGGACCTTGTCAGGGTGGATGTGTGGTTCAAATTCCAACTCCAGCATCAATGTCCATGAGCGGCTCATCAAAAATCCATTAAGGACATCACACACAAAATTCTAGAGGTGGAAGAACTCATCATCGATCAAAGACCCTTTATCAGGACTGGAAAGGAAGGGGGAAAGTTGCCAGAATAAGAATTTGAGTGGGGAGTGGGGGGAAAGGAAGGTAAGCTAGTGATAGATGAAGCCAGGTGGTGGGGGGGAGGGGGGATAAAGTAAGAAGGTGGGAGGTGATAGGTGGAAAATATAAAGGGCTGGAGAAAAAGGAATCTGATAGGAGAGTGGACCATGGGAGGAGGGGCACCGGGGGAGGTAATAGGTTGGTGTGGAGAAGAGGTAAGAGGCCAGAGTGGGGAATTGAAGAAGAGGGAAAGGGGAAGGGAAAAATTACGGTAGTTGTTGGAATCGGTGTTCGTGCCATCAGGTTAAAGGCTGCTTAGGGGTAGTCTTCACACATGAAGCTGCTGACCAAGTTAAGAGCCTGTGGTATTACAGGAAAGTTACTAAGGTGGTTAGAGCATTGATGATTGGAAGAAGGCGGTGAGTGGAAATAAAAGGATCCTGTCTGGTTGGCTGCCAGTGACCAGTGGTGTTCTGCACGGGTCGGTATTGGGATCACTTCTTTTTATGCTGTATATAAATGATTTAGATCATAAAATAGGTGGCTTTGTTGCCAAGTTTGTAGATGATATGAAGACTGGTGGAGGGGCAGGTAGTGTTGAGGAAACAGATAGGATGCAGAACAACTTAAACAGATTAGGAGAATGAGCAAGAAAGTGGCAAATGGAATATAATGTTGGAAAATGCATGGTCTTGCACTTCGGTAGTAGAAATAAATGTGCAGACTATTTTCTAAACGGAGAGAAAATCCAAAAATCTGAGAGGCAAAGGGGCTTGGGAGTCCTTGTGCAGGACACCCTAAAGGTTAACTTGCAGGTTGAGTCTGTAGTGAGGAAGGCAAATTCAATGTTAGCTTTCATTTCAAGAGGACTAGAATATAAATGCAAGGATGTGATGTGAAGACTTTATAAGGCAGTGGTGAGGCTTCACCTTGAGTATTGTGAACAGTTTTGGGCCCTTCATTTTAGAAAAGATGTGCTGGCATTGGAGAGGGTCCAGAGGAGGTTCACAAGGATGATTCCAGGAATGAAAGGGTTATCACACGAGGAACGTTTGATGGCTCTGGGTTTGCACTCGCTGGAATTTAGAAGGATGAGTGGGGGGGGGGGGGGGATCTCATTGAAACCTTTCAAAGTTGAAAGGCTGAGACAGAGTAGATGTGGAAAGGTTTGTTTCCCATGGTGGGAGAATCTAGGACAAAAGGGTACAGCCTCATGATCGAGAGGCATCCATTCAAAACAGGGATGCGGAGAAATTTCTTTAGCCAGAGGGTGGTGAATTTGTGGGATTTGTTGCCACATGCAGCTGTGGAGGCCAGGTCATTGGGTGTATTCAAGGCAGAAATTGATAGGTTATTGATTGGACTCCTCATTGGTTATGAGGAGTAGGCCTGGAAATGGGTTTGAGGAGGATGAAAAAGAAGGATCAGCCATGATTGAATGGCAGAGCAGACTCGATGGGCCAAATGGCCTAATTCCGCTCCAATATCTTATGGTCTTATAGATGGAATATGAGGTGTTGCTCCTTCAACCTGAGAGTGGTCTCATCATAGCAGAAGGGGAGTTGGTGAAAACAGCCAGAGTTTTCAGATAAGGAGTTGAAGAACTCTGACCTAGGGTTACCATTTAAGTACAGCTGCTCATTTAGGATCAAGATAAGGAAAGTATTTTTCTTGGTCTTCCTCTGATATCAAATACTATTTAATTCATATGAAAGCTATTTACAAATTTCTATCAGGTTCCAGAACTGAATAATTTAACTGATAACCTTAATAAGGTGCGATCTGATTAATAACTGTTCTAGTCATCAAGGCAAAGTGTCATATAGCAGAGAAACAGGCCTTTTAGCACAACTGGTCAAGATTCATATTTAAGTTAATCCCATTTGCTCTCATTTGGCCCATATCCTTATAAATCTTTCCTGTCCATGTTCATGTACCTGCCTCTGGCAGCCCATTTCAAACTCTGACTACCCTCTGCATGAAAATGTTGCCCCAAGGATCCTATTAAATCTCTCTTCTCACCTCTCAAACCTCTTAAACTTCTGCCATCTAGTTGTTGATTCCCTAATGCTGGGAAAAATACTGAGTGCTTTCACCCTATCTGTGCCGCTCATCTCTGTGAGACCATCTCAACCTGTGCAACCTCTATCCATAAGTCAGTCCCATGTCTGGAGGTGGACACAGTTAATTCCTAGCTGATTTGATACACTGCTTTTAAACCTTCCATTGCAGTGCGGAGGGCAATTCACACCGCAGTTCACATTCATAATCATCTTGCATAGCCCGGTGTGGAACTGACACATGTTATAGCATCGCCGTCTGCAACACCAGTGATCGAGAAGCCCCAAACAAGCAATGCGTCACTTTTGCTGAGCGCAAGCAAAGCCCCAGTGATTCTTAAATAAGCCCAAGCACTCCAGGACAATGTTTGCCAAAGGTAAAAAAAAATTATGTCAATCCTCATTCCATAAAGATAGTGTTTTTTCCACAAGGCAATGCTTATTTAATAGCTGTCTCAAGTGCTCAATAAATTATGCTCAACAAAAATCATCAAGCAACAGAAACATTTTTAAAATTTCTTTTCAAAGCAGTCTCTTATGCACTGTAATGTGCTGTGACTTCTAGATTATAACTGGCCTGTATCTGTCCTGAAAGAGATGCCAAAGGAAAATGAAGCCCCATACAAAATGCCGGAAAAACTCAGCAACTGAGGCAGTATCTGTGGAGAGAAATAAACAGTCGACAGTTTGGGCTGTGACCCTTCATTAGGACTGGAATGGAAGTGGGCAGAAGCCAGAGTAAGAAGGGGTCTCAGCCTAAAACACTGACTGTTTATGCCCTGTCAAAAGATGAGCTATCTATTTCTGTCCTCATAAATATTCAGTCCTGCTATATTCTAACAAATACATTAAATGAAACTACTGTCCATAGTAGGTATTGTGTTTGGCCTCTAAGATCTGGCATTTCTTATGATTTATTAGATAAAAATCCTGCTTTCATAGTTCAAGCCTCACAATACAAGTGAGAGAACCTGCTCAAATCTATATCATGTAAACATTTTAGCACTTTACAAGATAGTGTGGCTTTTTAAACTGCACTAACTATCCACATTAAGGTGTTAGGTATCAGATTCCATTTCTCCCTTCCAATGGCTCAGCCGCAGTTCTCTGGATGCCCATGTTGATTTTTTCTCTCTGATGCATCTGTGAAAAATGAGGAGATTAGGAGCAGTTTACAATCCAACTGTGTGGACCACTCTTGGTTTTTGAATGGAACTTCCAGCTGCTATGTAACTTTTCATCGATTCCTCTTCTCTATTTTTACATTAAACAAACACTTCAGTTCACAGATGCATTGCCTTCTCATAAATCTGCTTTACTGTTGCCATGATTATTGATGGCACTTCTGTGGTTAACATTTATCACTGCAAAATCCTATGTCAACATTCCTCATACTATTTTGGTTTCTCGACTCTTAACAGCGGAAATGGAGACTCCAACTACCAGGTGGATGCAGAACAAAAATGTTGAAGGCAGTTGTCTTATTTATCTGCTGGATGTGGGCATTACTGACAGAACCGGTTTTTATTGCCATCCCTAACTGCCCTTGAGCTAAGAGGCTTGTTGGGTCATTTCTGAAAGCCATCAATCACTCTGCTATGGGGTAATGTATTGTACAGAGTGGATAAGCATGGCAAATGTTCTTTCCTATAGGAATTAGTAAACTTTAATCACTGAAACTTTTGCAATGGTTTGGTTGACTTGTGAGTACCTTAACTGCTACTTGCTCTCAAATTAACTGTATTTAAATTTCTCCATAGCTGTGCTGAAACTTAAACCCAATGCACAGGGTTGAAAAAAAATGCAGAAGGTGGTAAGCTCAGCCACTGGCCTCCTCAGCATCGAGGAAATCTTCAATAGATGATACCTCAAGAAGGCGGCATTCATTATTAAGGACCCTCACCACCCGGAATATGCCCTCTTCTCATTACTAGCATCAGGGAGGAACTATAGAAGCCCATAGACACACGCTCAATGTTTTAGAAATGGCTTCTTCCCCTCTGCCATCACAGTTCTGAATGGACCATGAACCCATAAACACCACCTCAATTTTTGCTCTCTCTTTGGACTAATTTATTTTTTTGTATTTCTTATTGTAACTTACAGTAAGTTTTTATGTATTGCTCTGTATTGATGCTTAGACTACAACTTTCATGACATATCTCTGTGATAATAAACCTGCTTCTGGATCATTGGGTGGAATTCCACTCCAATCTTGCATTTATCAATGATGTGGGTCATTTTAGATTCACTAAACAAGTTCAGAATATTTCAATATGATATTATGGTGGATACCAATACAAATTATTCTTTGACAAACACAAATGGTAATTGATCACATGGTTGGTTTATGCTTCAATAAGATGATACCTTTTAATAGATAATTCTTCTACTACAGAACTGTGCAAGTTATAGTCATATATCTATAGCTAGGGTGCCAAATACTTTTGCACAGTACTGTAGCAACTTTACATATTTCATTGTACTGTTGCCACAAAAGAATGAATTTCATGACATATGTGAGTAATGATAAAACTGATTCTGATATGGGTCTTTGTTGTGGACAGAAGAGGGGGAAGGGATGAGGGAGAGGGGAATCATGGTTGGGAAAGGGGAAAGAAGAGGAGAGGGAGTGGGAAGCATCTTGTAATGATCGATAAACCAATTGTTTGGAATCAAATGACCTTGCCTGGTGTCTCGGGGCTGGGTGTGTCTTCACTCGCACCACTACCTTCCCTGGCACTCCTTCTCTGCCATCTGTCCTACACCCCTTCCACTGTGCTCCATCCTCACCATTTCCAACATTCTTTGCTCCAACCAGATTTACAAACTCGCTCTCTGCTCCACACTGACAAGTAGAATACTGTGCAAAAATCTTAGGCACCCTAGCTATATATATGTGCCTAAAACTTTTGCACAGTACTTTATATCTAAGGGTTGTGTCATAAATGAACTTTATGCTAAATGTCACTCATGGAATATATTTTATTGTTAATTGATTTGTGTTAATATTACGTTATGTGTTGTGTGTGAGTTATATGTACTGTGTTTGACATCTTGGTCTGGTGGAACGTTGTTTTGTTTGGCAGTATACATGTATATGGCTGAATGACAATAAACGTACTTGAACTTGATGTTTGGGGTATATTTTATCAAGACCTTTGGATAACGCTGCAGCTTAGTGGTTTAATAAGAAGTAAGCAAATGGAATGATAAAATCCAGACTTACCGATTTCTGCTTCTGCTTTGCTGTTCACGTGCGCATGGAAAGATAGCCCAAGAGAAAAACACAAGGCATGCATGTTATTGGCAGGTCTCTGAGACATGGAAGCAGCAGACATGTGTGGCACGTGTGCTAGCTCGTGCAACAGGCAGCTGTGCTCACCAACGAGGCGTTACCTTCTTAAAAAATGGGATTCGTTTTGCATTGGATGGGGGAGTCGTGACACTGCTAACGCTCGTTTTAGGGGACCGATGGTTGGTTTGTGAATCACTTTCTTCTGCATCTAAGTCAATGGCATCTACATCAAAAGCTAAATTAGTCAAGTCCGTATTTCCTGAGAAAGGGGAACAAGATAAGGTTTGAAATGTAACTGATATTGAGGTAGGAAACATAATCAGCAGCATCTTTAAATCAGAAAGGAGAAACAGCCTGATTCTAAAGCAGCCCAGAGAGTCGAACAGTATGGAAACAAGACTCACTGAGTCCATGCCAACCACATGAGCACCCATCCTTTTCCCTCATTTCCATAAACACTCCCAGGATTTCGTTGCTCATCCACAAATTAGGGGTAATTTATAGCATAGAGCAGGTATTACACAGTCCACACTTCAGTCGTTACTCTTAGTATATTTATTTAGAGATGCAATGTGGAACTGGTCCTTCTGGCCCAATTAACCACGCCCACCTGTTTATCCATAGCCTACAGGACAAATTACACTGACCAATTAATCTACTAATTTGCACATCTTTGGACTGTGGAAGGAAACTGGAGCATCTGGAGGAAACCTACGTGGTCACGGGGAAAATGTACAGACTCCTTATAGGTGCCACCGGAATTGAACTCTGAACTTTGGAACACCTCGAGCTGTAATAGCATGGTACTAACCACTACACTATCACGGCACCAGTTAAGTTTAAATAACTGGTGAGGCAGAATTGAATAGTTCTGTTAACCACTTTTATGAATTATTTAGATATTAGGTTCAGAATCATCCTTTTCCCTGATCAACTTGAACGGGGCTGTGGCCTCCTGAAACAGTGGGGAGGTTTCCATCTTCTGCATTAACTTACTCAGTGGCCTCCTGAAACAGTGGGGAGGTTTCCATCTTCTGCATTAACTTACTCAGTGGCCTCCCAGGCTCAGCCTGGTAATTTACATATCATTCTGGGCAAACAAGTCTCAATAGGAACTGGCTTAAAACATTCTTGGTCCTTCTACTCCTAGGTCACTGCCTCAAAAACTCCAAAACATGACCATAATTTGACTCAGTATGACCCAGTCACTGCTCATCAGCATACCCACCACGAATGAACCTGATCAATTATCGCCCAGTTGCACTCATATCTACAGTGATGAAATATTTTGAAAGGTTAATCATGGCCTAAACCTGCTGCAACTTGTCTACCACCACAAAAGGTCTACAGCGGATGCAATCTCACTGGCACTTCACTCAGCCTTGCACCTCCTGGACAATTTCAATACCTACGTCAGGCTGCTGTTTATTGATTCCAGCTTAGCATTCAACACCATCATACTCTCAGTACTAATCTTGTGAAATATAATTTACAGTACACTTTATGTATTGCACTATATTGCTGCCACATTAACAACAAATTTCATGATATACTGTATGTTTGTGATAATTAACCTGATTCTGATTTTAAGGGTCTGATCCTGATTGTCAATGTTCCCTCCAGCTCTCCTCCTAACCAGATAGATGAACCCATCCCAAGTCCAGGAGACCCTGAATCACTCCTAACCTAGCCCACCAGAGTCCTGGGCAGCACATTTTCTTTCACAAAGATGTGCGAGATTTGAGTAACGAATACATCAAAGCAATACCCACTGTGCCCACCAATGAATGCACACAATAATTTCTAAACAGTTACACTTTGTACTTTTCTAGGTAGGATCACCTCAACTATCCTCAACTAAAGCAACTGGACTACTTCCAAACTATCAACCAAAGTGGCTAAGAGAAGCAATAAGACATGGGAGCAGAATTAGGCTGCAATTTGATCATGGCTGATCTATTATTGCTCTCAACTGCATTCTTCTGTCTTCTATCTGATTCTCTCGCTTTAGGATTAGAGGGGAAGTTATGTACACTATTGGTCTGGGTGAAGGAAGATGCAGGGAATTGCACATCAGACTCTGCAGTAAAAAAATATTTCCCAACATTCCTTCTGCTTTGGAAAGCAAGAGGACAAAAACAATTTAAGTTAATTCCAACTACAGGTTTTAATGTTCATCTATGTTTTTACTTGACTGTCATCAAACCTCCATCGTATTCCCAGAATTTGTTGTTTCATTTGAATACTCCAAGTTCTTTCTCCCCTTCTTGAATTTTCTGCTGGCTTACTCGACTGGAAATCATGATATTTTCTTCACAAGGGTGATGGAGTGAAGCAGCTGCGACAAAAACACATTTTACCAGAGCTTTCAAAGAGAGATGCTTGGCTCTTACCTGTGGCAGGTGGAGTTGGCCTCCGGGTTCCAGTTACATCTCCTAGACTAGAACTGGAGTTTCCTGATTTACTACAACAAAATGTAGAACAAATGAAGTTAAAAAATAGGACTTGATCAAGAAATTATTGAAATTATTCTAATTGGGTTGTGATGAATGTATTATCTCAAAAGCAATTCCACGAAGGTATCCTGCTTCTCTGATTAATGGAAAATAGTTTAAAAGACAGTTGAACAGGCACATGAATCAGGAAGGTTTAGAATGGGCATCTTGGTTAGTGTAGATCAGTTGGACTGAAGGGCCTCTTTTCATGCTGAATAACTCAATGAATTCTATGAATGGGGGCAATTGTGGTAAGCTTATGAATCTTGCTCTTAGGGTGTGAGCAGACTAGATGGGCTGAATGGCCAAATTGTTGTTCCTGTGTCTTGTGGTCTCATGGGCCAAACCCATAATTGGTGTGAGGCGTTGGCTCTTGTACGTTTGTAGATGCACTGCTGTCTGCCTATCCCTTCTGGAGAGTCTCGAGGTTACCCTACCTCAAAGCGGGTCCTTCTCTGTCACAGGTGGTTGTCCCTGACGATTATTGTTGGGGGCGGGGAGGGCAGGACTCTCTCCTCCAGAAATAAATCCCTGCCAAAAGGTGAAGTGGCAATGCCACTGATCGCAGAGTTCCTGTGTTGTGGGCCTGCATCACAGGGACATGTTTCCAACATACACTGATGCGTGCGCAAGTCCATAAGACCTAGGAGCAGATTTAGGCCATTCATCCTATCAAGTCCATCCCACCATTTGATCATGGCTGTTTTATTATTCCCTTTCAACTCCATTTTCCTACCTTCTCCCTGTAACCTTTGATGCACAGACTAATCATACGTCTAGGCTTCACAATTCTACACTATGGCTTACATTTTATCTACATTGGGTATAACCATCACATGGCTTCACTTAGCAAATTTCTCATGGTTAGATGCATGAAAACATGTCCAATCAGGAAATATCTCCCATTAGGGTGCATTCTGGAGCTAGTGTATATAGCAAATATTAACTTCAGCTGCAACCAATCTTCAGATCTGAATGTGGGTTGTGGATTGATTTCAAAATGCAGCTCGAAACAGTAAATTGAGAAACCAGGAAGCACACACATTCTGCGTACACATGAATGCAATCAACATGAATACGACTCAGAGACCATGGTGGTGTCATAGGTAGACAGAGTCGTAAGGAGAGATTTTGGCACAATGGCCTTCATGAATCAAAGTATTGAGTACAGGAGTTGGGATGTTATGTTGAAGTTGTATAAGTTGAGGCAAAGTTCAGCGTATTGTGTGCAATTCAGGTCATCTACCTACAGGAAAGATATCAATAGGATTGAACGAGTACAGAGAAAATTTACAAAAATGTTGCTGGGACTTCAGGACCTGAATGAAAGGAAAAGGTTGAATAAGTTAAGAATTTATTCCCTGATACATAGGAAATTGAGGGACAATATTAGGATAAATGCAAGGGGGCATTTTCCATTGAGGTTGGGTGAGACGAGAACTCGAGTGGAAGGTGAAATGTTTAAGGGGAACCTGAAGGGGAACCTCTTCACTCAAAGGGTTGTGTGGGTATGGAATAAGCTGCCAGTGGAAGTGTGGATTAGATTTCAACATTTAAGACAGGTTTGGATTAGTACATGGATGGGGTGGAATGGTGGGCTGTAGGTCTAGGTGCAGGTTGATGGAACTAGGCAGAGTAACAGTTGTGGGGTGGATGAGATGGGTAGAAGGGCCTGTCACTCATGGCAAGACTAGGTCCAGCAGTTGAATCCCTGATCTGAGGCAAGTGGTTAACCCAAACCAATCTAAGGCTTGACCCAGGAGTCAACTAAAAGGATGACTGAGCATGGCGTTGACGAGTATAGTGAATCCTAAAGGTTGCACTGTACCTTGAAAGTCTTCCTTGCCTCATTTTCTGCTCCTGTAGTAGTCTGATGTTCTCTAGCTTAACCGGGCTTGGAATGAATCCCACCTCACATCCTTCTTTCACCAGCCGCCCTATCCACCAGTCGTTGTTGTATTTCTGGAAATGAGAGAAGAGTGAGACTTGCCAATCATTATATGTTAGCTACATTCCTGAGACAGCAGAAAGTATCAATAGAGTCTGGTTTGCATGATATACCAGGTTGCGTTCAAAACTGTTTGCAATTTCTTGTGATCTTGGGCTGAGCAGTTGCTACATGCACTCAGACAGGATGCTTTCATGGTGCACCTGTAAAATGTTGGTGAGAGACGTCAAAGACATGTTATATTTCTTTAGCCTTCTTTGGAAGTAGAGGCACTGGTGTGCTTTCATGGCCATAGCATCCACATGGCTGGACCAGCACAAATAGTGGATGATTAGGGCATCAAAAGTTACAGGGAGAAGACAGGAAAATGGGGTTGACAGGCATAATGTCAGCCATGATGGTATGGCAGATCAGATGTGATGAGCCGAATGGCCTAAATTGGCCTCTATGTCTTACGGTCTTGTCTGTTTCCAGTGGTTTCTCGGAATAAAGACAAGCAAGATCTTGTCCACTTCCACAGATTTGGTCATCACTCCCTAAATATCCTTTTGACATTGTTGCTTGTAGGCCCAATTCAGAACACGGTTAAAGAGTAAATAACCTTGGTGAGTTTGGAATCACATAGGGGTAGACCAGTTAACATAGAAACATAGAAAACCTACAGCACAATACAGGCCCTTTGGCCCACAATGCTGTGCTGAACATGTACTTACTTTGGAAATTACCTAGGGTTACCCATAGCCCTCTATTTTTCTAAGCTCCATTCAAAAGTCTCTTAAACGACTCCGTTGTGTCCAACTCCACCACCATCGCCGGCAGCCCATTCCACGCACTCACCACTCTCTGCGTAAAAAACTCAACATCTCCTCTGTACCTACTTCCAAGTACCTTAAAACCCTCTTGTGTTAGCCATTTTAGCCCTGGGAAAAAGCCTCTGACTATCCATATTATCAATGCCTCTCATCTTAAACACCTCTATCAGGTCATCCTCCTTTGCTCCAAGGAGAAAAGGCCAAGTTTACTCAATCTATTCTCATAAGGCATGCTCCCCAATCTAGGCAACATCCTTGTAAATTTCCTCTGGATCCTTTCTATAGCTTCCACATCCTTCCTGTAGTGAGGTGACCAGAACTGAGCACAGTACTCCAAGTGGGGTCTGATCAGGGTCCTATATAGCTGCAACATTACCTCTCGGCTCTTGAACTCAATCCCACGTTGATGAAGGCCAACACACCATATGCCTTTTAACCACACAGTCAACTTACACAGCTGCTTTGAATGTCCTATGGACTCAGACCCCAAAATCCCTCTGATCCTCCACACTGCCAAGAGTCTTGCCATTAATACTATATTCTTCCATCATATTTGTCCTACCAAAATGAACCACCTCATACTTATCTGGGTTGAACTCCATCTGCCACTTCTCAGCCCAGTTTTGCATCCTATCAATATCCTGCTATAACCTCTGACAGCCCTCCACACGATCCACAACACCTCCAACCTTTGTGTCATCAGCAAATCTACTAACCTACCCTTCTATTTCTTCATCAAGGCTATTTATAAAAACCACAAAGAGAAGGGGTCCCAGGACTGATCCCTGCGGAACACCACTGGTCCATGCAGAATATGACCCACCTACAACCACCATTAGGTTCCTGAACCAGCATGAATAACTTCACTCTCCTTAATCCTGAACTGATTCAACAACCTACAGACTCACTTTCAAGGACTCAACAACTCACGTTTTCAGTATAATTAATTAATTAATTTTATTTTATTTGCACTATTTGTCTTCTTTGCACATTGGTTGTCAGTCTTTATGTATATTTTTAAATAAATTTTATTGGATCTTTCTATTCTCCTGTAAACACCTGCAAGAAAATGAATATGGTGAGATATACATACTACACTAGAAGGAATAAAGGTGTAGACTATTTTCTAAATGAGGAGCATACTCAGAAATAGGAGGGGCAAAAGGGACTTGGGAGTCATGCAGAATTCTCTGAAGGTTAACTTAAGGGTTTAGTCGGTAGTAAGAAAGGCAAAAGCGATGCCAGCATTCATTTAGTGTGGAGTGGAATATAAAAGCTGAGGCTTGGAAAGGTATTGAACATTTGGAGTATTGTTAGCAGTTTTGGGGCTGTTATCTAAGAAAGGATGTTTTGGAGAAGGTTCAGAGCAGCTTCATGGGAATGATCCTGGGAATGAAAGGGTTAATGTAGGAGGAGCATTTGAAGGCTCTGGGCCTATAGCTGCTGGAGTTCAGAAGAATGAGAGATTATCTCATTGAAACTCATCAAATATTGAAAGGTCTAGATAGAGTGAAGATGGAGAAGATGTTTCCAATAGTGGGAGAGTCAAGGACCAATGGGTAGAGCCTCAGAATAGAAAGACGTCCCGTTAGAACAGAGGTGAGGTGGTACTTATTTTGCCAGAGGGTGGTGAATCTGTGGAATTCATTGCTACGGACAGCTATACTCAAGTAATTGAGTATATTTAAAGAGTAGGTTAATGGGTTCTTGATTAATAAGCGTGTCAAAGGTTATGGGGAGAAGGATGGAGATGAGGCTTAAGAGGGAAAACAAATCTGCCATGGTCAAATGGCAGAGCAGACTCAATGGGCCGAATGGTCTAATTCTACTATGTTTTATGATCTTATGATCAGGGGTTTTAGCAGCCAAGTGGAACTGAGTCTAAGCTGTGAATTAATAAAACAGATGCATTAATCTAAAGCACAAGTGTATGAAATTTGAAAAGGTTAACTGAATTCTGATTCTGATATTTAGAAGTCTGGAACTCAAGTGGTTAGACACCATGGTGTGGGTGTATGAAGCCTTGGTTCGGGTTCCACATCTCAGGACTGGAGTATCAGAGAGAGTACAGTACAAATGTATCAAAATATGCTTGAGTTACAAGGAGAGACTGGACTGCTGGGACTGTAAGGGGAAAGATTTTAAGGGGACAAGGGAGTAGATTTTCACACATAGGGTGCTGGATATGTGCAACGAGCTACCAGAGGAAATGGCAGAAGTGGATACAATTACAATGTTGAAAAGATATTTTGACAAGTTCATAGATAGGGAAGTTTTATGATAAGGGCCAAATGTGGGCACCTTAATCCACATGGACGAACTTGGCTGGAGAGCCTGTTTCCAATCTTTATGATTCTATGACTATGAACAACAGACCTCTCGGACTAACTTTTGAGGAAAGGTTACACAAAACAGTATTGACCTGAACAAAGCTTTCAATATATTAAGAAGAACGGATAGGGAAGAGAGAGGAAAATAATTGGGGCATCTGGGAACTAGGCCAGATATTAGAGCCAGTCCTTTACCAAGTGGTATTTGCAAACCCTTCTGCAGGGAGGGAGTTGCAGAGGATTGGAATTTTGCAAGTAGCAGTTCACAAGAGGTCAGTTGTTAATTTTAAATCAGCAATGAACATTTTTCTGTATTAAGGCATATGAAGTGCTCAGGTACATAGAATTAGATCACAGATCTGTCATGATCTTACTAAAGGGTATGGCAGGCTCAGAAGGCTGAATAGACCATACTGTCACTCCCCAGTACAATGGCTCATGATTAAATGATTCCAGTGTCCTGGCCTCACTTCCCATTCTGGTAACACACTCCATCACTTTATTAGCTTGTAGAAAGAAATACCTCTTAATATTTGATCACACTTGCACTCTTTACTCTAAACCTGGGTCCCTTTTTCCAGCTGCCATGTTATATTCAAGAGATTCTGCAGGCGCTGGAAATCCAGAGTAGCATATACAAAATGCTAGAGGAACTCAGCAAGTCAGGCAACATCTATGGAAAGGAATAAAGAGATGATGTTTCAGGCCTCATGAAGGGAGGGTCTCAGCTTGAAATGTTGACGCTTCATAGATCCTGCTTGACCTATTGACATTCAAAAGCAATTGTTCCATGTTTACTTCTTCATTCCTGCTAAATACATGCTGGTATTCATGTACTTATTCACATTCTATTATCCATACCTTAACCTCTAACTTTAATTTTTTATTTAATTCTTTATTCTTTATAACTATTGAATGTTGTTTTTTTTGTTGTATGTTGCGCCCTGACCAACACGTTACAGCAAATTCCTAATATGTGCAAATGTATCTGGTGAATAAAGTTGATTCTTGATTGCTGAGCAAGTTGCACAGGTTCAAGAATTCTAACAATCATTCCAATCTATCCAAAGACACAGAAGGCCATGGAGAACTCAGCTCTGAATGATGCCACAGAATCCATTATAGAAGTTGGTAGAGTGATTGGAAGCAAACAAAGTTGATAGAATCCGGAGCTACACTCAAAAGCAGTGGAGGAGCTCAACAAGCCCATAAGACCGTAAGACATATGTGCAGAATTAGGCCATTTGGCCCATCAAGCTGACTCTGCCATTCCATCATGGCTGATTATTATCCTTCTCAACCCCATTTTCCTGCCTTCTCTCTGTAACCTTTGACCTGACTAATCAAGAACCTATCAACCTCCGCTTCAAATGTACTCAGTGACTTGGCCTCTACAGCCACCTGAGGCAACAAATTTCACAGATTCACCACTCTCTGGCTGAAAAGATTCCCCCTCAGCTCTGTTCTAAAGGGACAATCCTATATTCCGAAATTGTGGCTGCTGGTCCTAGACTCCCCCACTATAGGAAACATCCTCTCCACATCCACTCAATCTTGGCCTTTCAATATTTGATAGATTTCAATGAGATCCCCCTCATTCTTCTAAATAGCAGTAAGTACTGGCCCATAGCCATCAGACATTCCACATACATCCTCAAAGGTCGGGAGGCATCTATGGAGGGAAATGGACAGTCAACTTTTCAAGTTGAGACCCTTCATTTGAAATGGGCAGATCGCAGTATCTTCCTCCAAGCACTGCAATTATCAGGATAATCAAAAACCAAAAAAAGACTGCGGATGTTGGAAATCTTAAACAAAACAGAAAAAATAGGAGTCAAGAGAACAGCTGAGTGCCTCAGTGCAGGACAGGAGGCTGTAGGGTGGGTTGAGAGTCAGGTAAGGAGGGGGGTGGTCAGGTTCTGGAAAAGGTTATGACAGTGGAAGGTGATACTGATCTACATCTGGTTGGGTAAAGTCACATTGGGTAAATCTGGCTTTCCGGGAGACAGGATCAGATGGGTTTGGGAACAGATTGATGAGTGAGATAGGTCAGGCAGGGTCATTAGGTTGACTTGTTACTAGTGTTGCAGCAGGATGAGTGGTTCCCAGTATTAGTATTAGTCAGGAGTGCACTCAAGGAAGTCTCCTTTAGATAACTTAGAGGGCAGGCTACCAGGCCCCATGAAACTAGCCTGCCTTCAATATAACCTTGTCTGATCTATGGTGGCCTCAACTTCTCCTGAGCCAGTTCATTGTAACCCTCAATACCTTGACCTTTCAAATATTCACCCATTCTTTAAATACAACCAATGCACCACTACCTTTGGTGACAGAGACTTCTAGATATTCACTTCAGAAGACATTTTTATGCACCTCAATTTTAAATGACCAGCCCCTTCTTTTGTAGCCATGTTCCCTGTCACTAGCAACTCTTCCGCTAGTGAAAACATACCAAAATCTGCCACGTTTAGCCTGCTTACAACATTATATGTTTCAATAAGGTTACTCTTCATTCTCTTAAACTTCAAGGAATTCAGACCCAAACTATTGAGCCTCTCCAGACAGGATAATAGTCTCATCCCAGGAATTAGCCTGGTGAATCTCTTTCAGACTGCCTTCAATGCTACTATATCCTTTATTAGCTAAGGTAACCAAAAATGTGGTCTCACCAACAATCATTACAGGTAAAACACTCCCCACCATTGAGAACATTTAGAGGAAGTGCTGCCACAAGAAAGCAGCATCAATCATCAAGGACCCCCACCATCCAGGTCATGCTCTCTTCTTGCTGCTGCTCTGGGTACAGGAACCTTAAGTACCACACCACCAGGTTGAGGAACAGTTATTACCCTTCAACCATCAGGAAGGAGGTACAGGAGCCTCAGGACTCACACCACCAGGTTCAGGAACAGTTATTACCCCCTCAACCATCAGGAAGGAGGTACAGGAGCCTCAGAACCCACACCACCAGGTTTAGGAACATGTATTATCCCCTCAACCATCAGGAAGGAGGTACAGGAGCCTCAGGACCCACACCAACCGGTTCAGGAACCGTTATTACCCTTCAACCATCAGGAAGGAGGTACAGGAGCCTCAGGTCCCACACCACCAGGTTCAGGGACAGTTATTACCACTCAACCATCAGGAAGGAGGTACAGGAGCCTCAGAACCCATACCACCAGGTTTAGGGACAGTTATTACCCCCTCAACTGTCAGGCTCTTGAACCAACGTGGATAACTTCCCTCACCTCAAGTCTGAACTGATCATTGAACAACCTGTGGACTAACTTTCATGGACTCTACAACTCATGTTCTCAGTATTATTTATTTACTTTTTTTCTATTTGCAGAGTTTGTCCTCTTTTGCACTTTGGTTGTTTGTCAGTCTTTGTAGTTTGTCATTGATTCTATTGTATTTCCTTGTTCTACTGTGAATACCTACAAGAAAATGAATCTCATGGTAACATACACTGACATATGTGTACCGATATTAAATTTACTTGGAACATTGAATTGTAATAAAATCTTCGTAGTCTTAAACTCTTAACACCTTTGCAATAAAGGCCAACATGCCATTTGTTTTCTCAACCACCTGTTGGACTTGCCTGATCAAGTTTTGTGATTCACAAATTATTTCTAGCTATGTCCTCTCCAACCCACTGCAATCCTGCCCTTGTATTCATCCCTGTCTTCTATGTGGCCTCAAGGTCTTTCAAGGAGGTTACCAGGAAAGTCAATGAAGGCAAGGCAATAGATGTTGTTTACATGGTCAAGGTCCTGCATAGGAGGTTGGTCAAAAGGGTTCAGTCACTTGGTATTCAGGATAAGATAGTAAACTGGATCATGAGATAAGCCAGAGAGTGTTAGTAGATGTTTGCTTCTCTGACCGGAGGCCTGTGACTTGCACTGTTCCACAGGAATCATTTAAGAGACATTTGGATAAGTACATGGATGGGAGGAGTAAGGAGGACTACGGTCCATGTGCAGGTCAAAGGGACTAGGCAGCAAAATAGTTCATTACGGACTAAATTGGCTGAAGGGCCTGTTTCTGTGCTGTAGTGCTCTATAACTTTATGGGAACAAGTTACAACAGTCACACAGATATAACCATGAGTAACGCAGGGATCAGACATGAGTAGATGGCAAAAAAAAATCAAATATATCATGGGGACATTTTAATACCATCAGCTTGATGCTTTTCTGCATGGCTTGCTCCTTATTTAACCTTTACTGATAAAACACAGGTTGCAGATTGCACAGTTTGTTGTCAACTTCAAACATGAGGCACCATGCCCATTGATAATGTCAAAAATACAAGTAACAGCTGGGAAATTATGTCAGGAAGTGCTTGGTCCAATTTCCCAGCTGGAAAGGCTTCCCATGGAAATCGGCACAAACAATTCAAATCTGCAAAAACAAAACCTTTTACGGTCAACTTGAGCATAAAAGCAGGCATAAGTGGATTCAGCAGTATGAGCTAGGTATGTTCAGTAAGACAATATGCATCCATATCATGGCATGTGCCCATGCACAAGTGTACATTGTATGCATCCATCCATAACTGCATTAAGAAGGCATGCATGATGCAGAATTATATGAACACTACATAACTGCATGCGCAAGTGGGCAGACACAGTACATATCCACTCAGAATTGTGCAGACACAGTATGTACTCTTTAAAAATGCATTAAAGTAGCAGGTGACCACACACAAGTACATGGACACATGAACACATGTACAGACACAGTATACATATTATGATATTATGTACCTGAATATACATAGGTGCAAGAAAAAGGCACACACCTGTGTCAAGTGTGCAGGCAAATCATACACCCAGGCACAAAAGTGTATGCACCCTCATAAAATGTATTAATACAGTGGTCACCCACACATAAGCACTGTAATAATATATATCCATGCACGATCACATACTGCATTAACTTAAGCTCAAATGTAATGGCATAACACATTCGCAAGAATGCATTTAGGGATAAAGTAGCCATATTTTCATGAATTTATAATGATCCCCCTAACATAGATACATCTACGGAAAGGAATAAAGAGTCAATGTTTTGGGCTGAGACCCTTCACCAGGGAGGGTTAAGAGGTCTTGATGAAGGGTCTTGGCCCGAAAAGTTGACTGTTTATTCTTTTCCTTAGATGCTGCCTGACCTGCTGAGTTCCTCCAGCATTTTGTGTGTGTTGCTCTGGATTTCTAACATCTGCAGAATGTTTGTGTATATCATTACTTCAATGATTGAACATAACAATTAAAATACAATTAGCAGAGCACTTACTTCTTTGATGTGTAGAAAATCTTTGGATTCAAAGGAGATGGCCATGCCTTGCACAGGGACGTCATCATTCTGGCTGGGGTTGTAGCCGACATTTGTTCGAACAGCAAATGCAACAGGCTTGGTCTAATAAAGCAGATAATTACATTTAAATGTATGGTGCATACACTTTAATCCATTCACCTGTGCTGAACATTTACACTAAGCCTATGTTAACCCCTTTTCTTTCAATCCCACATTCCGTTCTCCTCAGTTAGAGGAAGGATGTGAAAGCTTTAGAGAGGCTGCAGTGGATGCTGCCTGGACTTGAGGGCACATCTTATGAGGATAGGTTGAGTGAGCTAGGGCTTTTCTCTCTGGAGCAAATGAGATGAGAGGTGATTTGATAGGGGCATACAAGATGATAAGAGGCATAGACCAAGTGTATAGCCATTGTCTTTTACCCAGGGTGGAAATGGCTCATACAAAGGGGGATAATTTTAAGGTGATTGAAGGAAAGTATGGGGGGGGTATGTCAGAGGTAAGTTCATTGCACAGAGTGGTGGGTGCATGAAACACCTTGCCAGGGATGGTGGTTGAGTCAGATACATTATGGGCATTTAAGAAACTCTTAGATAGCCACATGGATGAGAGAAAATTGGAGGGCCATGCTGGAGGGAAGGGTTAGATCGATCTAAGATTAGGTTAAAAGGTTGGCTCAACATCATGGGCCAAAGGGCTGTAATGATCTATGTTCTAATTCCTTCCAGATTCTACCATTCACCAACACTCTAGGAGTAAGTTACATTGACTGATTAACCTACCAACCTTTGAGATATGTGAGGAAATCAGTGCATTCAGAGGAAACCCAGATAGGCAAAAGGAAAAAAGTGCAAACTCCACACAGACAGCATTGAACTAACTCTTAGCTGCTGTGAGCCAGTATTAGCTCTATTAGCTGTGCCATTGTACTGCAATTGGATTTTCATAGAATAATAAGACCCTCATCTTATCAATTTGAGCTGAATTAAAAAGTCATAGATTCGTAGAGTAATGTAACATGGATACAGGCACTTTGGCCCAACCAGTCATTTTCTCTCTAAGCCCATCTCCCATCCCTCCATGTACCTATCCTAGTGCTTCCCAAAAGAAACTATTGAACCTGCCTCATCTGCTTTGTCTGGCAGCTCATTCCACATCCATATTCAGACGCCATGCACGTTCTTGTGAATGGCAGATGGTTATTCAGCCATTTACAGACCTTATGCAAATCAAACAATAGATTTTGTTCTGAGGTCTGGGTTGAACAGTCTGCTGTCAGAGGAATGGTGGGACTGTGTGTTCCTCACAGAACCTACCAACCATGGGCAAGTTACACAAATGTTTATAATGGTCTGATAGTCCTGTCCAAGTCTCTTATAGTTATCATGGTCTTTGTTAAAATGTCTCCTCCTTGACCTGATGTTTTTAGAATTCTGATCCTGACCAATATAACACTGATCACTCTGAAATGGATCCAGTGAACTGGGTGAATAGGTTAGGCCTGCACACTTTGCAATTTAGAAAATTGAGAGGCGATCTTATTAAGAAAAATAAGATTCTTATCTTATCGTATTAGTGGAACATTCAGTAGCCTTATGATAGTGGGATAGAAGCTACCCTTGAACTTGGTGGTATGCGATTTTAGGCTTTTGTAGCTTCTGCCTGATCGGTGATGGGGAGAAGAGAGGAACAAAAAGGAAATCCAACTCATCTTAAATGAGTGAGAGAGTAGTGCTATGTGAGTTCAGAAAACCTGCAGGCCAGAGCTCTTGAGAATTGGACACAACAGGAGTTGCCAAGATGACACCAAGTGTCATTCAATGAACACAATATCCGTGGCAACCTTAGTTAACTTCCATCATTTGTGGACCTTAATAGGATTACAAGTATTTGACACACTTGACACCTGAGACACTTGCAGGAGAAAAGTCAGAGAGTAATTGAAAATTGGTAATTGGTTCATTACTGTTACATGACACAGTGAGCAACTATGATTTGCTTTCCATTGACACAGATCATTTCACCACTTTTGGCTCTGTAAATGAGAAACAGAAAGGAAGTATTTACCAGCTCAAAGGGAAGAGGAAGTGGAAGGTGGGTGAAGTGTCCCCATTTTGCTTGAACTGATCTGTGTGACTGATGACCTTGTGTTTGGGCCTCATTGTGTAACTGTTGGCTGTCAGGACCACAGGCATTCATTCTGGGCCAGATTGTAATGACACGGTGCAGGTGAGCCAGTACCAGTCTATCTTACCTTTGCCTTCTCAAGTTGTGCCAAAGCTTGTCGCTCAGCCTCTTTGCGTAATGCCTCCCTGTCCTCCTCCAGAGAGACGTCAGAGTCTGACGGGCGGCTGGTGTAGGAGTCCGCTGAGCCCTGAGCAGGAAAATCACAGGAAACCATTTTTATTATCTTGCCGGCATGTGGACTCCTTCCCTGCTTCATGTATTGCCATTCACAGTGCCAATCTTTTGATACAATAGTAGCACATTTTGAGTGGCACCTTGGAACAGCTGGCAGAGCTGGTACCTCACAACTCTATCAATCTGGGTTCAATCCCGACATCTGCCTCTGTCATAGCCAAAGTAAATTTATTATCAAGCGTCACTATATACTATTTTGAGAGTTATTTTCTTGCAGGTACTTACAGGAAAATAATGAATAACATTTATGAAAAATAATTGATAAACAAAGACCGACAAACAACCAATGTTCAAAAGAAGACTAATTGTGCAAATAAAAAAAGTGCTGAGAACAGAAGTTGTAGAGACCTTGAAAGTGAGCCTGTGAGTTGTGGAATTGGTTCCAGAGTTGAGGTCAGTGTGTGGAGTTTGCACAGTCTTCTTGTGGCCTTATATGGCTCCTCCCGGGATTCTGGTTTCCTCCCACATCCCAAAGATGTACAGGTTGGTGGATTTATTGGCTGCTGGTAACTGGTCCTAGTGGGTGTGTGAGGGATAGAGTCTGTGGAGAGGTAATGGGAATGTAGGGAGAACAAAATGGGATGAGTGTCAAAGTGGTTAAATGGTTGCTTGATAGCCAGCGCAGATGTGATGGGCCTGTTTCTATACTAAGTATGACTGCATCAGTAATATATAACCGCCCTCGGAAACAAAACTCTGAGTTTCAAATACAAGGTGCTCTATCTCCAGTTATAATCTCTTGTGCTGGTTTGAATGATGTAGACTGTTCTGGACTTAAGCCTCTTGGAGATTTCACTCTTGCAGATTGGTTAATTAGTTTATGATTGATACAGTGGAAAACCATGTTAGCACAGTATCCCAATCTATTGACCTCTCATCCAATGCACAGCACTTTATGTGGGATGTTATTAAATGGCTTTGGCTATCGATATTTATTGCTTACTTATTTATTATTATTCTTTCATTCTTGTTTATTTGCACATTATGTTGTCTTTTGCACACTAGTTGAACGCCCAAGTTGGTGCAGCCTTGCATTGATTATATTATGGCTATTATTCTATTAATAATTTATTGTGTATGCCCGCAAGAAAAAGAATCTCAGGGTTATATATGGTGACATTTATGTACAAAGGTACATTGATAATAAACTTACTTTGAACTTTGAAAACCTGTCTTGCATACTATCCATATAAAGCATTTCATTACAAGAGTGCATTGAGATAGTACACAGTAAAGCAATAAGAATGCAGAATAAAGTGTTACAGTTAAAGAGAAAGGGCAGTGCAGGCAGTCACTGAGGTGCAAGGCCATAACAAGGCAGATTGAGAGATAAAGTGTCCAAATAATAATTGAAATATTTGAAAATTTGTATTTTTGAATGGAAATGAGTTTATTTGAGTTTAGGGTAGTCTAATCCTTAGTATTTTACAGAGTTATTCTGAACATACTAACTCATTGCTCACAATTATTAGATGCTTTACCCAATTTGAACCTGTGCATGTGTGTGTGTGTGTGTGTGTGTGTGTGTGTGTGTGTATGTCTATGTGTATGTGTGAGTGTGTGTGTGTCTGTGTATGTGTGTGCACATGCATGCGTCTGTGTGGGCACATGTGAGTATGCCTGTGTGTCTGTGTCTGTGTATGTGTGTGTGAGTGTGTGCATGTCTGTGTATCTGTGTGTATGTGTGTGTATATGCAAGTGTGTGTGTGTGCACGTATCTGCGTATAGGCGTGCGTGTGTGTTTGTGCTTGTTTGTCTGAGTGAATGTGTGAGGGAATGTGTGTGTTTTTTTGTTTTGCAGGGTATGGACTGGAGGTGAGCACAGGAGATTCATTTCAATCCTGTTAACAACATAGGAAACAGCAGGAAGAGTAAGTCAAAATACTCCTTGAATCTGCTTTGCCATTCAACAAGATCACAGGACCATTTTCTTACCCTATTTCATTCAATTCCTCTAATGGCCAGACTGCATTACTCAGCAGTGCTTCATAAAAGGAATATTGTGTTACTGAGCAGAGCAGAGGATATGAGGAGTGAAAAAGTTGTTTGCCAGCCAACCTCAAACCAGAAATCAAATGAATAAATGGAGCTCTGTAATTAAATGAAGTCTCACATGGTGAGTCGGGTGACTGAAAGGGAATAAAAATCTACATTGGATGTAGGTGTGAATGCTAGCTTTAAGGAAAACCAACGCGAGCTTGTAGTGTGGATGCAGCTATGATCTCTGTACAGTTAAATCCCAGATTGGCTTTGGAACCTAATTACATTGCTGCACCTTTCAAAATTTTTGGATGAGAGTCTGTACAATAATGAAGGGCACTGGGGTATGAAGCAAGACAGTATACTCACATCCAACCATGGAGCTCCTTATTCATTCTCAGAATATAACAACCACATTCACTTCACACCTGCTGCTGGCAGTGTCCACCATACTCCTGGTGAGCATTACCAGGCGCTACTGCATCATTACAGGTGGTGATTTCCATGTGACACTACTAACTGGCTTGCTCTTGGAGACCAATGTAAAAGATCTCATGTCATTTCCGATGAGATTCTCCCAGTGCCCTGGCCAATTGCCTTACACTCAGTACTGTCAAAAATGGACTAACTTGTCACGTAGTTCATTACTGTTTTGTTGGCTTCCTATGCACAAACTGCTGTCAACTTTCAGTACGGAAACACAACCATGGCATTTCAAAGGTTATTAATTGACTGTAGAAGCTTTGGACATTCTGCAGATGTGAAATTATGCAGAAGGATAAGCAGAGCTAAAACAGGATAACTGGCACGAGGTGATGAGTATTTAAAGATTAAATCTATTTATCACATGTGCATACAGTGAAATGCATCATTTGCATCAAATCAAATCAGAGATGATTGTGCTGGGCAGCCTGTAAGTATCACCATGCTTCTGGCGCCAACATAGCATGTCCACAACTCACTAACCCTGTACTGTACATCTTTGAAATGTGTGAGGAAACCCACAAAGTCACTGGGAGAATGTAGAAGCTCCTTACAGACAGTGATTGGAATTGAACCCTGATCGGTAATTGCTGGCACTGTTAAAGTGCTATGCTAAGCACTACATTACCATACCACCCACAAAGTCTTTATTTTATATAAATACATTATTTATTATATATAGAGAGTATTTATGCTCAGCTCTAATGTCCTTCCAACCATCAACACAAACCCTTTCTTCATTAGCTATTTACTTCAATCCTCTTAAATTTACAGAAAGAAGGACTCTACAACTCATGTTCTCAATATTATTTATTTATTTGTTTATTTGTATCTGCATAGATTGTCTTCTCCTGTACATTGGTTGTTAGTCACTTTTTGTTTGTGTGTAGCTTTTCATTGATTCTGTTGTATTTCTTTATTCTATTGTGAATGTCTGTGAATTGCAGGGTAGTATATGGTGACATATACACACTTTGATAATAAATTTATTTTGAGCTTTGAACTTTGAAGAGTTGTTTCAGCTACAACTGAACAACTTGGGCATTTGTTCTCTTGGGTTTAGGGAACTGAGAGGTGTTTCAAACTGTGGTGAGAACATGGTGCACTGCTATCATGTGGGAGAGACATATGTCCATTGATACCAGTACAGAGAAGACCTGTCAGGTTGATACCTGGATAAATCGATGGTCTTATGAGTACTGATTATTTATATAGAACATAGAATAGTATAGCATTGGGCAGTCCATTTGGCCAAAGATGTGCTGGTCTTGAGTAGATTCATACGCTTTGGAGCTGAGAACTAGAGATGAGCTTCATGGAGCATACAGGATTCTGAGCATGCTTGCTTGGGTACACATTTCCCTGGTCTGAGAATTTAGAACAAGGGGAAATTGTCTCTGAATAACACCATTTTCATTTGAAACTGTACGGAGGAACAATCTGTTCCCTTGTAAGATTATGAATCTTTGGAAAACACACTACAGGATCTTTGACCCATGATGTTGCCCTGACCTTTTAACCTGATCCTCAATCTTCCTTCTCATCCCATCTTCCTGTTGTCATAACAGGGATAAAGTTCCCCATGTCCTTACTTACTATGCCACAAGCTCTGTATTGAGTACATCATTTGATGGTTCTGGGCTTATAGTCCCTGCAGTTTGGAAGGATGGGGGATTGTCTCTCATTGAAATCTACCAAAATTGAAAGGCTTCGATAAAGTGGACACAGAAAAGATGTTTCCAACAGTCTAGGACCAGAAAGTACCATCTTAGAATAGAAGGATATCCCTTTAAAACAGAGATGAGGAGGAATTTCTTTAGCCAGAGGGTGGTGAATCTGTGGAATTCATTGCCACAGATGGCTGTGGAGGCCAAGTCATTTTGTATATTTGAAGTGGAGGTTGATAGGTTCTTGATTAGTAAGGGCAACAAAGGTTACAGGAAGATGGCAGGAAAATGCGGTTGAGAGGGATAATAAATCAGTCATGAGCAAATGGTGGAGCAGTCTCAATAGGCTAAATGGTCTAATTCTGCTCCTATGTCTTATGACATCACTGAAGGTGGCAGTGACCTCCATCACCACCAGCCTGGAGTTGTGCATATTGAGTGATACAGCATAGAAATGGGCCATTCTGTTCACTATAACCACGCTGACCCATCAATATTTATCCCATCTTCCAGCAGATGGTCATAGTCCTCTGTACCTGGGTATTTCAAGTGCTTCTCCAGACACATCTTGGATGTTATCAGCATCTCTGCTTCCACTAGTCCAGGTAGACACTACTCGCTGGATGTGTCAGGGTCCCCTTAGATTCCCCCTAGACTCCTTACCCCTTACCTTAGCTCTATTTCATCTAGTTTTATTCACTTCAGATATGGGGGAAAGTTTCTTGCAGTCTACCCTATCAAAACCATTATTATTTTATACACCTCAGTATTGACCCCTCTTAACTTCCCCCACTCTGTGGAGAACAGAAGTAGACACCCTAACCCCTTGCACTCTCTCATAACTGAGAACTGAGAGCTTCATTCCTAGTGAACCTCTTCTGCAACTCCCATCCTAATTTCTATTTATTTATTTATACGTACAAAACAAAAACAAAGAACAACTCAGCACAGTACAGGCCATTCGGCCCACAATGCTGTGCTGACCCTTAAACCCTGCCTCTCATATAACCCTCCACCTTAAATTCCTCCATATTCCTTCACATTCCATGCACCAACTACTCTCTGAGTGAAAAACCTTCCTCTAATATCCCCCTTGAACTTCCCTCCCCTTACCTTAAAGCCATGTCCTCTTGTACTGAGCAGTGGTGCCCTGGAGAAGAGGCGCTGGCTGTCCACTCTATCTATTCCTCTTAATGTACAGCATGGTAACAGGTCTTCTGGCCCAATGAGTGCCCAGTTACACCCAATTAACCTACTAACCAGTACGTCCTGGACGTGGAGGAAACTGGAGTACCCAGAGGAAACCAATACAGACACTGGAAGAACGTACAAACTCCTTACAGACCCGGGCTTCTGGTGTTGTAAAGAGTTATGCTAACTGCTACAATATGCTTAATTCGTCCAAGTGACATGATTTAGGTTTCTTAAAATAAACACAGCACGTAACACCTAAAAATATTGCACCTCATGACAGTGTTTATATTTCCTTGTTGTACAATGTTCTAATTGTGGGAGTCAAGTACTGGCAGCCACAGTCTTGGACCATTGACCAAAGTTACGAACTTTTCACAACAGCTGAGGAATTCCAATTCAGTTATGTTGTAAGTCTGGAACTTCTAGTTTTGGTAACATTAATCAAGAGATTAATGTTGTTTACATTGTCATTCAAACTCATCTCGATCACTAGTGTTGCTCAGTGGAGTAATTCTGCCATCCTAGCCAGAGGATGAATCTATGGAATTCATTGCTACAGATGGCTGTGGAGGTCAAGTCATTGGGTGGACCATAAAGTGGTGCATAAAGTGGAGGATGATAGATTCTTGATTAGTAAGGGTGTGAAAGGTTATAGAGAGAAGGTGGGGGAATGGGGTTGACAGAGATAATAAATCAACCATGATAGAATTATGGAGCAGAATCGATGCACTGAATGGTCTATTTCTGCTCCAATGTCTTATGGTCTTATGGTTGTATCTCCTTAAGGTTTTTATAGCTGGAGGTGGTAGTGGGGATAAGCTCCAAATGGCGAGTACCTCAAATAGCTTCTGACAGCTCCTGGCCTTCACATGTGGCTTAGTTACTAAGCTCAGTGGAACCGTTTCGACTGACAGGAGAAGGGGCAAAGGTGGGTTACTGGTGCCTTAAAACCAGTTGCTTCGGGCAGATGAGTCTCATCAGCCGTGGTTGACAGCTCATCTAAGAGAAGGAAAACTCTGATCTCAAAACTCTGCTGCCTTATCCACTCATGGGGAAGGCTTCAGATGTAAATCCCAAGGGAAAAATCCGGAGCTGGACTCCCTAAGGCAGTCTTACATTGAGCTCAAATTTGACTGGTAACTCCTACAATGCTGCTGGTGCCAAACTGTGTCAGTCTCTGCTGTTCCTTTGGATTCATCAGCTGCATGGAGAGGGGGAGCCTGCTGAAATGAGCAACAGCTTGCTCTCTGTATTGTACTGCCTTGTCTTGTGTACCATGTAGACAGCTAGGATGCGATACCCATGGCTCAGACGTATCAATGCAATTGATTGTAAACTAACTCCTCAGCTCAGGCAGGTGTCCAGGGAATTAGACAATAGACACTTGTGTTGTGGGGTTGTCCACATCCCATGACTGAATTTAAAAGCAAACAAGACACCCCTTCTCTCACACTGATCAAAAAAGACCCAGTAAAAGGGCAGTCTTTGAACCATCGCTAATCCAGCTCTCAAGAAGTGGTGACCATGCACCAAGGGCAAGCAGGACAAGTGCCACACCTGTCCCTACACCACCTCCCTCACCACCATTCAGAGCCCCAAACAGTCCTTCCAGGTGAGGCAACAATTTACCTGTAAGTTTATCGGGATCATCTACTCCTGGTGTGGCCCCCTCTACATCAGTGAGAACCAACAGATTGGGGGACCACTTTGTCGAGCAACTTTGCTCCATCTGGCACAAAAGGCAGGATTTCCTGGTGGCCACACATTTCAATTCGACTTCCTCTTCCTAATCTGACATGTTGGTCCATGGCCTCCTCTACTGATAAGTTGAGAACCCTGGTTGGAGGAGTAACACCTCTTATTCCATCTGGGTACCTTTAACCTTAATGCATGAGCTTGATTTTGCTAATTTCTGGTCATTTCTCCCACTCCCCCTTTTCTCTTTTTCTATTCTCATTCTGGTTACCCATTAATGTCTTCTTTTCTCTTCACCTGCGCATCACTTCTCTTTGGTTCCCCTCCTCCTTCCCTTTCTTCCTTGGCCTACTCTTATCAGATTCCTTCTTCTTCAGCCGATCACCTTTTCGACCCATCATTTCCCAGCTTCTTACTTCTTCCTCTCTCCCCCACACACCCACCTTCTCACTCACCTGCTCTCACCTATCATCTACCAGCTTATACTCCTCTCCCTCCCTTTCCTTTCAAGGTCTGATGAGAGGTTTTGGCCTGAAATATTGACTGTTCATTTCCATCCATATGTGCAGCCTGACCTGCTGAATTCCTCCAGCAATTTGCATGTGTTGACCATTTACTTCATTTCTTCTCTCTGGTCTCTCAATCTACTTTATTCCCTTTTAAAAATTATGATCAGCTTTGAGTCCTGTCGGAACTGCTTCAATTAGCATCTATGGGATACTGACGGAAATCCTCTCTATGGGAGAGTGACCTGCCTCTACAGCTCTATTGTAAGGGTGCCAGATTGCAGTCACACCATTGAGACAATACAACTGTTCAGTGTGTGGCTGCCAGCAAGATGAACTTGATATGTAGCACAGTACGGACAGGTTTGATTTAAACCAGTTTTTTATCACAGCCATTTCAACACCCATTGGCCACTTTATTAGGTATATAGGTAATGCAAATGTCTAATTAGGCAATCATGTGGCAGTAACTCAATACATAAAACCATGCAGACATGGTCTAGAGATTTAGTTTTTGTTCAGACCAAACATCTAAATGGGGCAGAAATGTGATTCAAGTGATATTGATATTGTTGGTGCTAGACGGAATGGTTTGAGTATCTTAGAAAACTGATGATCTCCTGGAATTTTCACACACAACAGTCTCTGGAGTTTACAGAGAATAGTGTGGAAAACAAAAACACCCAGTGAGCAGCAGCTCTGTGGGTGAAAATGCCTTGTTAATGAGAGATGTCAGACAAGCATGGCCAGACTGTCTCAAGCTAACAGGAAGGCAACAGTAACTGAAATAATCCATGCATTACAACAACGATGTGCAGAAGAGCACATTGACATGTGAGAGATTGACATGTTCGATTGCACAAAAGATAACTGGGGTGATGTATATTGAGTGAATTTAGCAGTATTTTAAAGCAAATGGAATAGCCAATGAGAAATGAATACCAGATGTGCTGAGTATAATTGGTGGAAGAGTTTGCTTAGAAGTTTAACTGCTCCAATCAAACCAGCCACAATGAGTTTTGCTGAGATTGTGAATGTAATGCAGGAATATTTAAAACCAAAACCATTTTTAATTGCAGAACGCTTTAGATTTCATAAGTGGAATCAAATGAAAAGGTACTCCGTTTCAGCTTACATGGCTGAAGTGAAGAAATTGTCCAAACATTGTCAGTTCAGTAATGGGCACAATGATGCACCAAATGATTATTTAGTTTGTGGAAACTTACAAGAAAGTGTTCAAAAATGGCTCCTAACTGAAGTGCAACTTACTCTTAAAAGAACAGTTGAAATTGCTGTACCAATGGAAACAGCAGCCAGAGATACAATTGAGTTGCATTCAGGAATGAGAATGAGTGGTGAACAAAATTGCAATGTCTAAACAGAAACCCGCATACCTGAATAAATTGTGTGACCATTGTGCCAGGGGCTCATGTACACCAGGCCAATATAGATTAAAATGCAAAACTTGCAGAAAATGTGACAAAGTAGGGCACATACAAAGAGCATGTTGGGCAGACAAAAATAAATGGACTGCACAGGGAAGATAAAAAGATAAAAAGTCAAGTTGCAGTTTCAAAAAGAGCATTAATATGAATGTCATTGATGAAAAATCTGATAATGATGAGAGTGACACAGGATCAGATAGCCTTGAGATTTACAATATGAAAAATAACAAGCAATATAGCTTACATGAGAAGTAAATGGCAAATTAATCAAAATGGAATCGGACACCGGCTCGGCTGTTTCAGTCATTGCACAAAATGAGTTGGAATGGCATTTCAAAGATACTGAACTGAAGCCTGCAGATATCCAACAAAGAACTTATACTGGAGAAATGGTAACTGCTGTGGGAATGACATTCGTAGCAGTGAATTACAACAACCAACAAGCCACATTGGGCTTGTATGTGGGAAAAACAGGAGGGCCAGCATTGTGGGGGTCGTGAGTGGCTGAGACAACTATAACTTGATTGGAGATCCATCTACAAGTTGCATGCCACATCCCCTTCAATAGAGACAATGGAAAGCAAATTAATAAAGGTACTGGATGATGCCACAGCAGTGTTCAAGGATGGCAATGGAAAACTCAAACATATTAAGAATAAAATAGTGCAAAATGAAAATGTCATACCTAAGTTTTACAAAGCCTGTCTGTTTCCATACACAATCCATGGTAAAATAACCAGTGAGCTAGATTGCATGAGGGCTGGAGGAATTCTTTCCAAGGTTGAGTAGAGCCCATGGGCAGCACCAGTAGCCCTAGTAGCCAAGAAGTATCGATCTGCCAGGATCAGTGGTGATTTTAAGGTCACTATCAACCCAGTACTGAAAGTAGAACAATACCCTCTACACAATATAGAGGATATTTTTGCAGGAAAACACTTCGGCAAAGTGGACTTAACTACCTGCAAATGGAGGTGGAAGAAGAGTCCAAAGTGTTTCTCACCAGAAACACTCACAAAGGGCTTTATTGCTACAATAGGCTTATTTTTGGAGTAGCAACTGCACTTCCAGAACATCCAGAAGATGCCAAGAACAGCACCTCTCCAGCCCTGGGAATGTCCTGCATTGCCCTGGCAGAGGATTCATGTGGATTTTGCCAGATCATTCATGAGCACAAATTTCTTGGTAGGACAGAAGTGATTCCAATAGTCTCCACTCCAGGCTCGCACACTGATGATATGTAGAGAAGCTTCTTCTCAAGGGCTGGTGTTCTAGAACACTTAGTCAATGACAATGGACCACAGTTTGTTGTGGAAAAGTTTCAGTCATTACTGAAAATGAATGGAATAAGACACATTACATCTGCCTCATTCATCTAGTTACAAACGGCTTGGCAGAAAGATTTGTCCAATTATAAGGAATGCACTTTGCAAGCAATGTCAGCAGAACACACTACACTGACACTGAATCAAAAGCTCTTCAATTTCCTCCTTACATCCTTGCATATCACAATGCAGCGCACTTCACAACCAACAACTCACCAGTTCTGCCACCCCTTGTCGCATGCTTGGATCTCTTCAAGCCCAGTCTCAGAAGGATTATGTAGGACAAACAACCGAGACAAGTTGAGGCCTCCTCAAACAAGGAGGTTCAATGTTTTACTCCTGGACAGGCAGTCCTGGTGAGAGGGACTACAGAGGTGATCAAAAGTGGGTACTTGGAAAAATTAAGGACAGAACTAGACCACTCTCCTACACAGTGGAGATTGTGTCTGATGTCATCTAGAGATGAAATATTGATTAGTTGAGGAGAGCAGAGTCAACTGAAGAGAAGAAAGCTGTCCAGAGCTGTCAGAACCACTATATATAGATGATTGGAGAGCAATATGTTAAATGTTTGAATTGAAATGCATTCTATATTGAGTTAGAGTTTATACTAGAAGTACTGTGTATTTAACATTTCTGTAATATTTGAGTAATATTGTTAATATGTTGTTTGATTAAGCATTCTTTGTTTGCATAATTCATTTTGGGTTATATGAAAAATATAGTACATGAATAGCATATGTCATTATGCCACCACATCATATTATAAGTGCATGGCTTACTAAAGTAAAATTAAACTAAATCCCCGCATCCCAGACTACCATGTTTTTCTTTGAATTCATTTTATGTTTTGGAATTACAAGACTTAACGACAATGACTTGAGGTCACACAGTTTTGTTCCTCCTTATTCTAGTGTGTTGTTGGGTGAAGCCAAATACATGACTTAAATGGCATTATTTTTGACAGCCAATCATATGACAGCAACCATGATGCCCCAGGATTACCAGCTGTTGGGTGAAGCCAAATACATGACTTAAATGGCATTATTTTTGACAGCCAATCATATGACAGCAACCATGATGCCCCAGGATTACCAGCTCTGATTGGACACATTCTTATGAGTCCCATCTGACTCCAATTGGCCCACCCAAATCATTACTCTACTCTCATTGCCAATAAGATATGTAAATTTAAATACTGGTGTTTAACAAAAGTGTAGAAGGAAACACAATGGAGGGGAATTTTGCCCTCAGTTGCTAGCATTATTCAGTCAAAGTTCACTGACATCAACACTGAACTGATTCCACAAACTATGGACTCAGTTTCTAGGACTCTACAACTCATGTTATCAATATTATTTATTTATTATTTTGTTTTGCTTTTTATATTTGTGCAGTTTGACATATTTTGCACATTGGCTGCTTTGTCCATTTTTTTGTGTGTAGTTTTTCATTGATTCTATTCTGTTTCTTTGTATCTACTGTGAATGCCTCCAAGAAAATAACTCTCAAGGTAGTGTCTGGTGACATGTACATACTTTGATAATAAATTCACCTTGAATTTTTAAACAGCTGTGGGTTGTGTTCTGCTAGAGTTTAGGGCAAGGGTGTGTTTCTGCCCTATTATTTGAGCTGGAACTTAATTGGTTTTAATCAATTAAAACAAAGAAACACCCCTGAATGGATAGATCTTAATCTACTAATTCACACTAAGATTCCCATCTATCTTGACATACTTTTTTTTAGACAATAGAGTTCTGTGCAAGCAATTGATGCCAATATTCCAGGACATAGGAAACAGAATCAGATGCGTCTTCTACAACATTCAATAAGATCATGGCTCATAGTTTACTGCTACTCTGCTCTAACCCCATTGCTCATAATTCACTGAACATCTTAAAACTTAATGATCTAATCTATTAATTCTGCTTTAAGAATGCTGCGTGTGGGATTTCAAAGTCTTTACAGTCTACTGAGCAATCCCTTTTGTTTGTGGGGTATGTAGATCAGTGACACTACTGAAAAATAACGTGTTGGAAAAAGGCAAACTCAGTGTAATTTTGAAGAATGAGGAAGGGGGAATCTCATTGAAACCTTGCAAATATTTAAAGGCTTAGATAGTGTGGATGTGGAGAGGATGTTTTCAATAGTGGGAGAGTTCAGGACCAATGGGTACAGCCTCAGAATCCAATGATGTTCCTTTAGAACAGAGATGAGGAGGAATTTCTTTGGTCAGAGGGTGGTGAATCTGTGGAATTCATTATCACAGATGGTTGTGGAGGCCAAGTTACCGGGAATATTTAAAGCAGAAATTGATAAGTTCTTGATTGGTAAGGGCATTAAAGATTATAGGAAGAAGGCAGAAGAAAGGTGCTGAATAGGATAATAAGTTAATCATAATGGAATAGCAGAGCAGACTCAATATTGAATGGCCTAATTCTGTTTTATGGTCTATGGCAGGGGTGGCCAACCTTTAACATTCCATGCGTCAATTTTTTCATTCGTGAGTCCAGATGCACCATACAACTCTTGTACCCCCATTCAATTCTTGTAAAAATATGTTAATATAGAACTAGTGCATGAAAAAATCTCATCTGATCTCGTGCGTGAAAAAATTGATGCATTGAATGTAAAAAGTTGACCACCCCTGGTCAATGGTCTTATAGAATAAAAGTGGTTGGAGATTACACAGAAGGAAATGATTATGTTGAAGAAATAATCAAGAGAAACCTATTGGCCTGGGCTGTACAATTGTTGTTTTTCTTCTATTATAACTTTCTTATGCTTATTCGTATTTTTATATAATCACCTGCTGTATATATATATGTGATTGTTCAGTGAAATGGCCATGTGCAAACCATCGGGCAGGAAGTACAGAAGCCTAATGTATTATACCACCAGGTTTAAAAACACTAACTTGTAAATTCCCTTCAACCATTAAGTTTTTGAACTAACTGGCAAAAATTCCAGTTTAGCAACATTATGCAACACACACAAAATGTTGGAGGAACTCAGCAGGCCAGGCAGCATGTATGGAGAAGAGTACAGTCGACATTTTGGGCCAAGACCCTTCAGCAGGACTCAACATGTTGACCACTTTACACTGAAATGGACTGCTTTTTTTTTGTTAATTCTGTTCTTTCATATAAGTAGGACTGCTACATTGAGCAAAAGGTGAGATTTCCTGGTGCCCACCCATCTTAACTCTACTTCCTATTCACATTCTGACACATCAGTCCATGCCCTTCTTCACTGTCATGATGAGGCCACTCTCAGTTTGGAGGTGCAATACCTTATATTCTGTCTGATGGCATGAACATCGACTTCTCTAACTTCCAGTAATGTCTCCCCACACCTTCTGGAATATGTTCAGGGAGCTGGCTACTTATGACCATCACATTAACATGAATGAATATGGGGGATCTGTGACTGGCTATATAGAAAAGTGAGAAAGTCACCATTATTTTAATATCTGTGAGGGCAAATCAAAGCCATGGTTGACAGCAGAGGTCTGGGCACTGCTGTGAGATTGGGATGCTGCTTTCAGATTGGGGGATTAGATAGCTCTCAAATCAGCAAGAACTACGCTTTCATGCACAACTGGGAAGACAAAACATGATTATTCACAAAGCACATGCAGCCATTTCTGTGACACGAGAGACACAATGTGCATGTGGCAGGGCATTCAGACCATAGCAAACTACAAGTCCATCCTGACAGGCTGAATATCTTTTACACATGGTTCAATGCATGGTACGACCACCCCACCCCCCAAGAGGCTGGCATTGTCTGGCCACAGCTGATGTGAGGGAGACCCTAGCCAGGGTTAAACCATATAAAAACTGCAGGGCCTGAGAACATACCTGGTCAGGTGCTGAGGGACTGTGCAGCTTAGTTAACAGGGGTTCTAATAGACATCTTCAACATCTCTCTGGAACAGTCCACTGTCCCCCATGCTTCATGGCAACCACCATCATCCCAGTGCCCAAAAGGGCAACAGTAAACTGTCTTAATGACTACCATCCAGTGGCTCTGACCTCAGTAGTACAGAAGTGCTTTGAGTTGCTGGCTATGAACTGCATTAATTCCCATCTTCCTGCTACATTGAACCCTTTCCAGTTCGCTTATTACTCAAATTGGTCCAGTGATTATGCCATTGCCTCTGCACTCCACTCTGTCCTGTCCCACCTGGAAAATGGTGCCTCATAGGCCAGGACACTATTTATTGATTTCGGCTCAGCACTTAATATGATCACCCCTCAGAAGCTGGTTGGTAAACTCTCCACACTGGGCCCCAACACCTCTCCCTGTAACTGGATCCTGGACTTCTTGACAGAAAGGCCACAGTCAGTCCATGTTGGCAGCAACATCTCTAGCTCCATCACGCTGAGCACCAGCTTCATGCTCAGCACGTGGCTGACACGTGACTGTACTGTTAGATTCAGTTCCAATTGAATCAAGTTTGCTGTTGCCGCAACAGTGGTTGGCCTCAACGATGATGAGATGGTGCACGGGGAGGAGGTAGAGTGGCTGTTAGAATGATGCACATCAATAACTGGAGTATTTGTAGAGACAAAACCAAAGAGAAAATTGCAGATGTTATAAAGGTGCAGGCTGACCACTTGTCACTGCACATAAATGGCTCCTCTGTGGAGTGAACTAGGAGCACCAAGTTTCTAGGAGTGCACATAATGGACAATCTCACCTAGTCCCTCAATACTAGCTCTTTAGTCAATAAAGCCCAGCATCTCCACTTCCGGAGGAGACTGAGGTGATGTCTTGCCACCCCCCCCACCCCCTAGCCTCCATTCTAACCAATTTTTACAGAGTATACTCTGGTACAGGAATTGCAAAGCATCTGACCGCAAGGCCCCAGAAGGATTGCAACGACTGCTGAGAGGATCACTGGGGTCTTTCTTCCACCCATCCAAGATATTTATCCAGAGCATTGTGCACGCAGAGCCCTTAGCATTGTCAATGATCTTGCCCATCAATCCAACAATCGCTTTGACCACCCCCCCACCAACCCCACCATACCATCAGACAGGAGGTACTGTACATTAGGACCAGGACTGTTCGGATGGGAAACAGCTTTCTCCTCCAGGCTGTGAGACGACTGAACTCCCTGTCACCACCCAGGTCGCATAACGTATAAAGTGCCAGTAGCATTTTACTGTTTGATTTTTAACATGCTGTAAATGAAACGTGTAATTTGTTAATTTATTTGTGGTAATATTACTTTATGTGTTATGTGTGGAGTTATATGTACTGTGTTGTGCCCCTTAGAGGAATGTTGTTATGTTTGGCAATATAAATATATATGACTGAATGACAATAAACTTGAACTTTTCTGTTTTTTCATTCCTCATTCTGGTTCCCTTCCATCCCTTCGCTTCTTTTCACCTGCCCATCACCTCCCTTTGGTTTCTCACCTCCCTCCCCTTCTTCCATGGTCTTCTGTCCTCTCTTATTAGATTTCTTCTTCTTAAGTCGTTTACCTCTTACACTTATCACATCCTAGCTGCTTTACTTCAACCCCCTCCTCCACCCACCCACCTTCCCCCAGATCTGGTTTCACCTATCATCTGCCATCTTATATTCTTCCCCACCCCCACCTTCTAATTGTGGCTTCTGCCCCCTTCCTTTCCTGTCTTGATGAAGGGTCTCAGCCTGAAACTTAGACTGTTTATTCCATTCTACAGATGCTGCCTGACTTGCTGAGTCAACTGACATGCCAGCCTTAAGATCAGGATTCAATTCTTACTGCAGTTTGTAATAAGTTTGTACATTCTTCGCACTAGGATTTCCTCCAGGTATTCTGGTTTCCACCCACAGTCCAAAGATGTACCAGTTGGTTGGTTTATTGGTTATTGTAAATTTTCCCATGATTAGGCTGGGGTTAATTAGGGGTTGCTGGGTAGCGTGGCTTGAAGGACTGGAAGGGCCTATTCTGTGCTCAATAAGTAAGATGAAGTGGCGATAAATTTAAGATTTGAGTTCAACCTATCATTGCTTCAGCGCAGGATAAACTTGCAGTATTTAGTAATGGAGTCTACTGGGACACAAGAGCTACAGACTGAGCCTTGCGTAGGCATACTCAAAAGAATATCAGGAAGTGATTGAAAGATACAGCATGGAAACAGGCCCTTTGGCCCACTGAGCCCATGCTGACCATCAACTTCCTATTGAAACTAATAGAACATAGAACATTATGGCACAGTACAGGCCCCTTGGCCCATAAAGTTGTGTTGATCTTTTAACCTACTCAAATATCAATCTAACCCTTCCCTCCCACGTAACCCTCCATTTTCTTTTCATCTATGTGCCCATCTAAGAGTTTCTTAAGTGTTCCTAATGTATCTGCCTCTACAACCAGTCCACAAACCTACCACTTTCTGTGTGAAGAACATGCCTCTAACATTCCCCCTATACTTTTCTCCAATTGCCTTAAAATTATGCCCCCTCATATTAGCCACTTCCACCCTGTGACACCGTGGTAGTGTAGCAGTCAGCGTGACAGTTCGGAGCATTCCTAAGTTCAGAGTTCAATTTGAGTGCTGTTGTGTAAGAAGTCCCTGTGGAAGGCGTGGGTTTTCGCTGGGTGCTCCACTTTTCTCCCACAGTCTAAAGACTTATCGGGTAGGTAAATTGGTCATTGTAAATTGTCCTGTGATTAGGTGAAGGTTAATCAGGATTGTGGGGTTGCTAGGGCAGTGTGGCTTGAGGGGCCGGAAGGAGCTGCTTCATGCTAGGAGACCGTTTCGCTGAACACCTACGCTCTGTCCAAGCAGGATCTCCCAGTGGCCTTAATTCCGCATCCCATTCCCATTCTGATATATCTATCCATGGCCTCCTCTACTGTCAAGATGAAGCCACACTCAGGTTAGAGTGTCACACTCAGGTTAGACCTTATATACCGGCTGGGTAGCCTCCGACCTGATGGCATGAACATTGACTTCTCTAACTTCCGTTAATGCCCCTCCTCCCCTTCTTACCCCATCCCTTATTTATTTATCTATTTATTTATTTGTTTATTTATTATTACCACCACTTTTTTCTCTCTCTGTCCCTCTCACAATCACTCTTTGCCTGTTCTCCATCTCCCTCTGGTGCTCCCCTCCCCCTTTCTTTCTCCCTAGGTCTCCCGTCCCATGATCCTCTCCCTTCTCCAGCTCAGTATCACTTTTACCAATCACCTTTCCAGCTCTCAGCTTCACAAAGTTGTGGCACTCTACAGGAACTGATTCACCTACCAACCCAATCTAAACTGTGGGAGGAGTTGGGGCACCTGGAAGAAAACCCACATGGTCACAGGAAGAAGATGCAAACTTCAGATGGACAGCAGCCCGAGTCTCTAGTGCAGTTAAGACACTGGTTATATCAATGGCACCACTCTCTGTGGCCCTTTAATCTTAAAAGAACTTGGTTTAGTCTGAGCCTTCCATATACTGGGGTGCCATGGTAGCATAGTGGTTAGCACAAGGTTATTACAGCTCGGAGCGTCAGAGTTTGGAGTTCAGTTCTGACATCATTTGTAAGGAATTTGAACGTTCTCCCTGTGACCATGTGGGTTTCCTCCACGTTCTCCAGTTTCTTTCCCCAGTCCAAAGACGTACTGGTTAGTAGGTTAATTGGTCATTGTACACTGTCCCATGATTAAGCCAGTGTTAAATAGGTGGGCTCTAGGTGGTGTGGCTCGTTGGGCCAGAAGGGCCTGTTCCGTGCTGTATGCCGAAATAAGTAAATACATTTTTTAAATTTTCTGGTTAACTTCTGAAATCCTACAGCGTAAGATATAAAACTTTAGAAGCAAAAGTTAACAGCCAAAGACAACAAACAGAGCCACAAACTGTTTCGGATACTTCTGCTCCTGAAAGTCCAGTTAGTCTCACAGCAAACTTTGCATCAGTCCATTGGTACGTAAATAAGCATATGTCACTGGGGAAAACAGACAAGCAACTTGGAAATAGCACTGAACATATTCAACCTACCACTTCCACATCATCAAGTCCATAAAGGTACATCTCCACGTTCATCAGGAATAGATTGGAATCCAGCGTACACACACTGTTTTAATGGGCTCTTGCTTCCCTTTTCAGTTCTTTTCTTTTGTAGAATAAATGAAATAGGAACAACCATCTACTTTAGAGGATCCTCACTCTGACAAAGGGCACTGTCACCAAGGAAGTACAGCACATCTCCCAGAGGTAAGTACACCCACTGTGACTGTTTCCACTACAGAAAGCAACAAGGCCAGAAGTTCTAATGGAGGAGAAGGCGCTGGTTAGCGACCCAGCCTCGATTCAAGGCTTTGGTCCAAAATAGCTTACAGCAGATGACGCTGGCCCCACGATCTGATTCGTTGCCTGGAATCCAAGCAACTGTCAGAGTGACAGCAGGAGCCCCCTCTTTCTGATGTATGAATACATGTGGCTCTGTGGTATTCAAAGTGTTTGTGTGCATTTGTGCAGAGGGTTTGTGTTACATAACATGCTGAAGTTGTCAAAAGAAGTCTGTGATTCCTTTCCTCCTTCATGCTTTTCTTCCTGAATGTTTGAGGGATCAGGCATCTCAAATGTTTTAAATTGGTTTAACCTTGTGAAGAAAAGGTCAGCTGGGAGGAAGCAGGGTTTGGAAAGCGGGAATGAATTAGTACTTATTAAAGCAGATACTGGTGTATATTTGTGGTCTTCTGCTACTGTAGCTCGTCCACTTCAAGTTCGATGTGTTGTGTGTTTAGGGATGGTCTTCAGCACACCACATTGTTATGTGTGACTATTTGAGTTACTGTCACATTCCTGTCAGCTTGGACCAGTCTGGCCATTTTCCTCTGACCTCTCTCATTAACAAGACATTTCCACCCACAGAACTGCTGCTCACTGCATTTTTTTTTCTGAATCATTCTCTGTAAAATCTAGAGACTGTTAAGTGTGAAAATATCAGGAGATCAGCCACTTGGTACAGAACATAGAATATTACAGCACGGTACAGGCCCTTAGATGTTGTGCAGACCTTCTACTCTACTCAAAGATGAATCCCCCAACAAAGCCCTCTGTTTCCCTATCATGTCCCTTTTCAAAGTTCCCTATTTATCTGTCTCCTCCACAACCCCAGCAGCATTTTCTACGCACCCACCACTCAGTGTAAAAGACTTACCTCTGACATCTCCCCAATATATTCCTCCAATCATCTTAAAATTATGCCTCCTCGTATTAGCCATTTCTGTCCTGGGAAAATGTCTCTGGCTGTCCACTTGATCTGTGCCTCTTATCATCTTGCACACCTCTATGAAATCACCCCTCATCCTCCTTTGCTGCAAAGTGAAATACCCTAGCTTACTTAACCTATCCTCGTAAGACATGTTCTCCAATGCAGGCAGCATCCTGGTAAATCTCCTTTGCAACCTCTCCATAGCTTCCATATCCTTTGTATAATGAGTGACAGGAACTGAACACAATGCTTCAAGTTGTGGGGTTTAATGGGGAAATAAAGAATGCCATTTATAGATTCAAAGAGAGGTACAACATGGAAACAGGCCCTTTAGCCCACTGAGTATGCATTTACCATCCACTGCATTTCATTCTTCTCACATTCTCTTTAATGCTGTCCAGATTCTCACAACTGACAGTGACCCATGTCTTTTGGATGTGGGAAGAAAGCAGAGGAAATGCACGCAGTCACAGGATTGAACATACAAATTCTACACAGACAACCCCCAAGGTCAGTATCTAACTTGAGTCCTCTGTCACTGTGAGAGAGCTGCACATCTTCCTCATGAATGAATAGAAACAGACAGAAACAGCAATAAGGATAAATTCATAGAGATAATGAAAGAATAACAAAGAGAGATTGATGGGAAAAATGGACATAAATGTAGAAATAGAAAGATAAAAGGACTCATACCAGGACCAGGAATGGGCCATTTGATCCCTTAAGCCAACAGACTTTCATAATTTGGGGATGATCCGAATCACTTTATACGTAACTAATGAAATATCTCTTTGCAATGTAATGTTCTCCTCTTACCTTCTGACACTGTGACCTGGATCGCACTCAACACTTGCTCAATGAGACTTGGGAGTCCTCATGCAGGATTCTCTAAAGATTAAACTCTAAAGATTAACTTGCAGGTTGAGTCAGTGGTGAGGAAGGCAAATGCAATGTTAGCATTTATTTTGAGAGGACTAGAATATAAAAGCAATGATGTAATGTTGAGGCTTTATAAGCCATTGGCCAGACCACACTGCCAGTCAGCCAATTTTCTATCCATGCTAGTCTTTCCTGTAATAACTTGTTAAACAGCCTCATGTTTGACACATATCAAAGGCTTTCTGAAAATCCAAGTAAACAACATCCACAGACTCTCCTTTGACTATCCTGCCTGTTATTTCTTTAATGAATTTCAACGGATTTGTCAGCCAAGATTTCCCCTTAAAGAAACCATGCTGACTTCGACCTAATCTATCATGCGCCTCCAAGTACCTCGAAACCTCCTCCTTAATAATCTTCCCAACCACTGAAGTCAGACTAACTGGCCTATAATTTCCTTTCTTTGCCTCCCTCCCTTCTTAAAGAGTGGAATGAGATTTGGAATTTTTCAGTCCTCCTGAACCATGCCAGAATCTAGTGATTTTTGAAAGATCGTTACTAATGTCTCCATAATCTCTTCAGCTACCTCTTTCAAAACCCTGGGATGAAGTCCATCTGGTCCAGGTGATTTATCTACCTTCAGACCTTTCAGCTTCTTAGGCACCTTCTCCTTAGTAATAGCAACTACACTCTCAAATTTCTGGCATACCACAGGGAATACTAATGGAAAATACTTATGTGCTGCCATTGGCATGGATCTAGAGGAGGTTAAGGATGATAATCCTGGGAATGAAAGTGTTAACGTATAAGGAGTATTTGATGACTCTGGGTCTGTACTCGCTGGAGTTTAGAAAAATGAGTGTGAGTCTCATTGATACCTATTGAATATTGAAAAGCCTAGATGGAATGGATGTGGAGGGGATGTTTCCTATAGTGGGGGAGTCTAGGACCAGAGGACACAGCCTCAGAATGGAAGGTAGAAAGGCGTCCCTTTAGAACAGACATTAGGAGGAATTTCTTTAGCAGAGGGTGGTGAATCTGAAATTTGTTGCTACAGATGGCTGTAGAGACCAAGTCATTGGGTATATTTAATGCGGAGATTGATAGTTTATTGACTAGTCAGGGCATCAAAAGCTACGGGAGAAGAAGGAAAATGGGATTGAGAGGATAACAAATCAGCTTGATGGAATAGCAAAGAAAACTCGATGGACTGAATGGCTTAATTCAGCTGTTATCTCTTATGGTCTTATGGCCTCACCTTAGTGGGTTCCAAAAGCAGCTCTTCTATTTAGTCACATCTTCAAAAAATTCAATCAGGCTCGTAAGGCACGAACTGCCCTTGACAAAGCCATGCTGACTACTACTAATCATATTATATCTCTCCAAATGTTCATAAATCCTGCCTCTCAGGATCTTCTCCATCAACTTACCAACCACTGAAGTAAGACTCACTGGTCTAAAATTTCCTGGGCTATCTCTACTCCCTTTCTTGAATAAAGGAACAACATCCGCAACCCTCCAGTCCTCTGGAACCTCTCCCGTCCCCATTGATGATGCAAAGATCATCGCCAGAGGCTCAGCAATCTCCTCCCACACCTCCCACAGTAGTCTGGGGTACATTTCATCCGGTCCCAGTGACTTATCCAACTTGATGCTTTCCAAAAGCTCCAGCACATCCTCTTTCTTAATATCTACATGCTCAAGCTTTTCAGTCTGCTGAAAGTCATCACTACAATCACTAAGATCCTTCTCCATAGTGAATACTGAAGTAAAGTATTCATTAAGTAGCAAACACGAGGAAATCTGCAGATGCTTGAAATTCAAACAACACACACAAAATGTTGGTGGAACTCAGCAGGCCAGGCAGCATCTATAGGAAGAAGCGCTGTCGACGTTTCGGGCCGAGACCCTTCGTCAGGACTAACTGAAAGGAAAGATAGTAAGAGATTTGAAAGTAGTGGGGGGAGGGGGAAATGTGAAATGATAGGAGATAACCGGAGGGGGTGGGATGAAGCTAAGAGCTGGAAAGGTGATTGGCAAAAGTGATACAGAGCTGGAGAAGGGAAAGGATCATGGGACGGGAGGCCTCGGGAGAAAGAAAGGGGGAGGGGAGCACCAAAGGGAGATGGAGAGAAATGGCAGAGTGATAGGCAGAGAGAGAGAAAAAAACAAGCAACTAAATATGTCAGAGATGGGGTAAGAAGGGGAGGAGGGGCATTAACAGAAGTTAGAGAGGTCAATGTTCATGCCATCAGGTTGGAAGCTACCCAGCCGGTATATAAGCTGTTGTTCCTCCAACCCGAGTGTGGCTTCATCTTGACAGTAGAGGAGGCCATGGATAGACATATCAGAATGGGAATGGGACGTGGAATTAAAATGAGTGGCCACTGGGAGATCCTGCTTTCTCTGGCGGACCGAGTGTAGGTGTTCAGCGAAACAGTCTCCCAGTCTGCGTCGGGTCTCACCAATATATAAAAGGCCACACCGGGAGCACCAGACGCAGTATAACACACCAGCCGACTCACAGGTGAAGTGTCGCCTCACCTGGAAGGACTGTCTGGGGCCCTGAATGGTGGTGAGGGAGGAAGTGTAAGGGCAGGTGTAGCACTTGTTCTGCTTACAAGGGTAAGTGCCAGGAGGGAGATCAGTGGGAAGGGATGGGGGGGACGAGTGGACAAGGGAGTCACGTAGGGAGTGATCCCTGTGGAAAGCAGAAAGGGGGGGGGGGGGGGCGGGAAAGATGTGCTTGGTGATCTACCTTTCCCTCCCTCCCTCTTTCTGAGAGTAAGACTATGAACTCAATTCCCCATCAAGTCTTGAGCTCCAAACCATCAGACTCAGGAGGTCAGAGTAATGCCAACAAAGACAAATTAGCAAGACATGGAGATTACATTGAAGTGCAGACTTTCCAATTCGTTACTGATTTGAATCAAGGGCACTTTATAAATGGGGGCACCATGGTAGTGTCACAGTTCGCGCAATGCTATTACAACTCGGGGCATTGGAGCTTGAAGTTCAGAGTTCAATTCCAGCGGCCTCTGGAAGAAAGTTTGTACATTCTTCCTGTGTGACTGTGTGGGTTTCCTCTCACAGTCCAAAGATGTACTGGTTGGTAGGTTAATTGGTCATTGTAAGTTGTCCTGTGATTATGCTAGGGTTAAATAGGTGGCTTGCTGGAGAGCACGACTCATTGGACCGGAAGGGCCTGCTCCACTATGTATCTCTGGATAAATAAATACACATTGCTATTTACAAGTATATTTTGATCATTTTCTGGAGGCCCCACTTGAACACTGAATAGACAAGACTGTTGTAAGTGGGATGAGCTGTATCATCTCATTCTCAGTAACAGGAGTGATTTACCACGAATTGACACATCTGACATATCCTACTATTTCTGCATTTAATGTGACAAGAACGATCTTTCCTGCAAGCAACTGTGACTTTTTTCCTTCAATTTTGGTCTTCAAGGGATCTAATTTTTTTAGAGAAAAAAATAAATTGGTTACTGTCAACAAATTCACTGACTACATTGTACTCTTGAGGACTGATACTCAGACTAGAGAACCGTAAACAACTATGGAATTATTTGGTGTAAAATAAAAGCAGAACAGTAGTGTAGCAAGTGGTGCTTTAGCCTCACAGCTCCAGGGACCCATGTCCGATATTAACCTCTCCTGCTGTCCGTGTGGAGTTTGCATGCTCTCCCTGTGACCACGTGGGCTTCATCTGGATGCTCTGTTTTCTCGGCATGTCATAAAGATATGTCAGTAGGTTAGTTGACAAAGCTGACAAAAAAGTAGTGAATACACACCAGTCCATCACAGGAAAGACCCTTCCCACCATTGAGTACACCCACAGGCAGGTCTGCCACAAGACCCCAAGGACCCTCACCATCTAGGCTCTCTTCTCACTTCCTTAGCTCCCACATCACCAGGTTCAGGAACAGTTATTAACCTTCAACCATCAGGCTCTTGAGCCGTATAGTGGGTAACTTCACTCACCTCAACACTCAACTGATTCCACAGCTAGTGGGTTCAATTTCAAGGACTCATGTTTTCTGTATTTATTTATTTTTGTATTGGCACATCAGGTGTTAGTCAGCTTTTGTTTGTGTTTAGTTTTTCAATTATTCAGCTGTATCGCTTTGTTCTACTGAATGCCTGCAAGAAAATTTGGTGAACGGGTGGAACTAAAGATGGCGCTAGAGGGCAACTTCTCTCACCTCATCCACGAAACAGTTAGGTTCTTTCTATTCTAACGTCTCGATTTTCCTTCTCGGTAATTGATTTGTCAATTCTCAAGTTAGGGAACTCAAAATAAAAAAGCAAAGTTTCTGACTGACTGTAACATTGAAATCTCCCCTCTCACTGTGGAAGGAGTGATACCTGTCTCTACCTTTGTGGGATGTTGAAATGTTGGAGTGAACAGTTAGTTTTTGGTGGACTGTAGACCATGGTCTCTCTTTGGGGACTTTGCTGTTGTGGGTGGTGGGAATGCTGATGCTTTGTGCTGGAATAAGTGGAGAAGGGGAGGGGTGAGGGTTGATGCTGCTTGCTGCTGCTTGTGCATGAGAGAGGGCAGGGGGATTTTTTCTGTCATTCACTCTTTGGGGATTTTCTTCTGTTCTGAGGATATCGATTGAGAGTACGAATTACAGGTTGCATATTATATACATTCTCTGATAGTAAATGCAACTATTGAACTATTAAGGTTGTCATGGCCAGGAGAGATGGGGGTAGTGGGAATGAGCTCCTGCTACCTATTAAATGCATCCAATGGCATGCGTCTCAAATAGCCTCTGACAACCAAGCCCAGATCCTGGCCTTCACGTGTGGCTTAGCTACTAGGTCCGGCAGAACCATTTTTTTCTGACAGGAGAAGGGGCAAAGGCAGGTTACTGGTGCCTTAAAACCAGTTGCTTTGGGCAGATGAGGGTCATCAGTCATGGTTGGCAGATCATCTAGGAGAAGGAAATCTCTGATCTCAAACCTTCGCTGCACAATCAGTTCCGATCTAAGCTGGTGCCATTGCCCGTGTTTGGCCCATACTTTTCCTATCCATGTACCTGTACAAGTGCTTTTTAAAAGTCATTACTGTATCTGCCTCAACCATTTCCTCCAGCAGCTCATTTCAAACGTTGACCACCCTCTGGGTGAAACATTGTTCCTCTGGTTTCTATTAAATTTCTTCCCTCTCACCTTAAACATCTGCCCCTCTAGTCCTCTAGTTCATGATTCCCAGACCCTGGGAAACAGCATTCAGTTCAACTACAGTTAACCAGTATACTTCATTTAAACGATGGCATCTCCCTAACGAGGGCAACATGATTGAATTACCGATTCCCTGCTTACTCCCGGACCTGTGTTAGTCTGCAGCGTCTGGATTTCTCTTTTACACTCCTGAAATAAACCCTGTCCACAGCTGTTACCAAAAGTAATACATCTCTGCACACACCCTCTCCATACTCTGCTCTCCCCCCAAATGAATTAAAGGGACATTGTTAAATTACTTACTTGGGAATAACAGGTAAAGTCTTTATTTATTTATTGAGATGCAGTGTGGAACAAGTTCTTCTGGCCCAACGAGCCACGCTGCCCAGCAACCACCTATTTAACCTTAGTCTAATCACAGGACAATTTACCTATTAAGAGAAAACCAGGGCACCCGGTAGAAACCCACGCACACATGAGAAGAACATACAAGCTTTCTTACAGAGGACACTGGAATTGAACTCAGAACACTGACGCCCCAAACTGTAATTGTATCATGTTAACTGCTATGCTACTGTGGCGCCCCCAGTTTTAGATCCACTTAGCCTGGGAAACAGACTGTGACCATCCACCTTATCTATGCCACTTATGATTTTGCAAACCTCAGCCTTCTATGCCCAGAGATAACAGCCCCAGCCTGTGCAGCTTCTCCTGATAACTTAAGTTATGAACCACATTCCTTACCTCACTGTGTTGACAGGATAAAGGTAAAAGATTGTCCTTATTTGAAACATACAGCGAAATGAGCCGTTTGCATCAAGGACTAACACAGACCGATGATGTGCTGGGCAGCCTGTAAGTGTCACTGTACTTCTGGTACCTACATAGCATGCCCACAACCAACCAACTTTAATCCGTACATCTTTGGAATGCGGGAAGAAACCAGAGCACCCAGAGGAAACCCACACAGTCACGGGGAGAACAAACAAACATACAAAAGCGGCAGGAAATGAACCCCAATCTTAGTGCTGGTGATGTAAAGCATTGCGCTAACTCCTATACCACTGTGCCCTGGAACTGCTGTTTCCCTTGTAAGAGTCAATGTTTCTTAAAACTTTTGAATTCCAGCTCATGGTAATGATCTTAATATTACAGTAATGGTTGCCAAATAAATGGCTCTTTATTAGGGAGCTCCTGGATTTGAACCAGGGACCTCTTGATCTGTAGTCAGATACTATACTGCTAATCTCTACCCCCAACCTTGAAGTGTTTCACTCGTACAGGCTTATTAGTGATTATCAAACTATCTGTGCAGCTATAGATGAATATTTGACAGAACAATTTTTATAGATATATCAGTGACCAATTAAACTACTAACCCATACATCTTTGGATTGCGGGATGAAACCAGAGCACCTGGAGGAAATCCATGCAGTCATGGGGAGAACATATAAACTCCTTACAGGCAGCGGCGAGAATTGAACCTGGTTGCTGGTGCTACACTACTGAAATAAACCCCATGTCTTGAAAACAGAGAATAAAGTTGTTTGATCTTTTTTAGACTAACTTCAATGGTTTTCATAACATTGCAAAAAAGTTTACAGAGGAAGTGCGGAATAATTGGTGTATAGTAGCATAATGGTCCAGTTATCTAATACAGTAATGCAAGTTCCAATATAATTCAATGGTAACCATGACCACTGAACTCTTAAACTAAAAAACACAAAATGCTGGCAGAACTCAGCAGGCCAGACAGCATCTATGGGAGGAGGTAATAACGATGTTTCGGGCCGAAACCCTTCATCAGGAGTGAAGTAACATGGGATGGTCAAGGGGGGATAAGAAGTGGGGGGAGGGATAGAGTAGAGAGCTGGGAGGAGGTAATAACGACGTTTTAAACTCTTAAACTGTTGTTTAAAAATCCAACCACTTCACCCATCAGAAAAGTTGTGCTGAAGCAAAGGATTAACTATGATCTTGCTGAATGGTGGAATAGACATATGAGGCTGAATGGCTGACCTACTTCAGCTTCTTATGTTGGCATGTGTTAATATTATTTAATGAAGGAAACTTGTTATTTTCACCAGGTTTGGCCTACATTTGACAACGATGTAGGGGACTCTGCCACCTTCTGAAATATCCCAGCAGGTGTCATTCTGACAATGATGTCTGTGTTTCATAAATGATTCCTTTCAAAATGCATTAAAAGTTGACCAAAATCTGGAACACTGCCTGAGGAAAGGTGGCAAACATTAATTCCACAAAGAACTTATAAATTGACAATAAGATCAGGGGCTAACAATATTGTGTAACTAAGCAGCAATTAAGACCAGGCCATAAGGCCCTTGACGATCTGGTGGAATTAGAAATGGTTTAGTGAGGTTTGTGAGAATGATTCAGGGAATGAACGGGTTAATGTGTTTGATGGCTTTGAGTCTGAACTCACTGGAGTTTAGAAAGATGAGGAAGGATCTCTTTGAAACCTATCAAATGTTGAAAGGTGTAGATAGAGTGGATGTGGAGAGGACCTATGGAATCTTGAAAAGTCTAAATAGAACGAACATGGAGAGGATGTTTCCAATAGTGGGTGACTCTAGGACCGGGGGCATAGCATCAAAAGAGAGGGACACTACTTTAGAACAGAGGTGAGGAGGAATTTCTTTAGCCTGAAAGTGGTGAATTTGTGGAATTTATTGACACAAATGGCTGTGGAAAGCAAGTCATATTTAAAGTGGAGGTTGATAGGTTCTTAATTAGTAAGGGTGTCAAAGGCTGCGGGGAGAAGGCAGGAGAATGGGGTTGAGAGGGAAAACAAATCAGCCATGATCGAATGGCAGAGCGGACTCAATGGGCCAAAAGATCATGGCTTTTATGATCCTATGGCTCTCTGCCATAAATGCCAAACTGCTATTTATGAAGTGGCACATACTACCACATGAAGAAACAATCCTTCTGCACCTACCCTGTTTGGACCTCTTGGGACCTTATATGTTTTAAGTCTTCCCTCACTCTTCTCAGCTCCAGCAGATATAATCCTAGTCTGTCTATCATTTTGCCATTAGAAAACTTGCCCAGTTTTGCTCCAAACCCCTAATTGCTTGCCGTGACAGTGCAATTGAATGACCGTCAAAAATTGGAAATGGAATTAGTTTATTATTGTCACATGTGTGAAAAGCTTGTCTTGCATACTGTTTATACAGAATAAATCATTACACAGTGCATTGAAGTAGAAGAAGCTAAAAAAGTGTAAAAACTACAGAGGAAATTCAAAAAACATAAGAATAGAAGCAGGAAATCTGAAAGACGAGCTTCTGCAGATGCTGTAAATCCAGAGGAACATAGACAAAAATTCTGGAGGAACTCAGCAGGTTAGGCAGCATCCATGGAGAGGAATAGATAGTTGATAGTTAATCAAAATCCATGCCATCAGGTTGGAGGCTATCCAGATGGAACATGAGGTATGACCTCAATGTGGCAATAGAGGAGGCCATAGTTGTAATGGGAAGTCAATTTGAAATGGGTGGTCACCGGGAAATCCCACCTTTTGGTGGCAGATGTTGCTCGACAAATGGAAGCAGGAATAGCGCGTGTGGTTCTGCCATTATTCCAAGTATCAGTGAGTAAACGCTATCTGAACTGCTTCCAATGCAGCTACATCCATAATTAAGGAACCCAACACTTTAGAAAATGCCCCCTTACCAATGCCTTACATAAGTGAAATATAACCTAGCTACTTTTGCATTCAGTTTGTCTCGCAATTAATAACACTGTTAGGATTCCAGACTACTTGGTTATAATTCTCTTGTAGCTGGAGATTGCCTGTCTGATCAACAGCACGCCCCCCTACCCTAGGGCGTTGCAGGCTGGTCAGAAGCCCCTGGATTTGAACTGGGTCTCCTTGTGCAGTAACTTGAAGAATATACCCCACCCCAGCCCACCCAGGACTGCAGATCAAGGAGTCCCAGGTTCAAGTTCAAGTGCCTCCAATCGGCCTACAATTCTTTCTGCTTGGAGTCATGCAGTAGATCAAAGCAACTCAGACAATAAACTTAAAATTTTACTTAAATACACGAAGCAGAAACTTAGACCTCTGAATTAAGGGGCACAATTGAGAGCATCCTGACTGCCTGTTATGGGAACTGTACCTCTCTTAATTGCAGGACTCTGCAGAGTGTGGAGCGGACAGCCCAGCGCATCTGTGGATGTGAACTTCCCACTATTCAGGTCATTTACAGCAACAGGTGTGTAAAAAGAGCCCAAAAGGATCACTGGGGACTCGAGTCACCCCAATCAGAAACTATTCCAGCTGCTGCCTTCTGGGAAACAGTACCACAGCACCAGGACTAACAAGCTCTGGGACAGCTTCTTCTACCAGGCCATCAGACTGATTAATTCATGCCAACACAATTGCATTTCTAAGCTATATTGACTTCTGTTGTATATCTTTCTGTACATATTATTTATTACAAATTACTATAATTTGCACATTGCACATTCAGGCAGAGACGTAATGTAATATTTTTAAATCCTTGTGTATGTGAAGGAAATAAAGTCAATTCAATTCAATGCGGTTTTGAACTTCTGAAAGTTCAAGTTATAGAGAAAAGATATTCAATCTGCAGTGGGACTGGAATTCAAAATGGAATAGAGGGAAAAGTTCAAAAGTATCTGGCAGTACAGATCCATAATTTCTTTAAGGTGGCATCATAGGTAGAGAGTGTCGTAAAAAGAGCTTTTGGAACATTGGCTTTCATAAGTTAGAGAATTTATACCGGAGTTGGGATATTGTGTTGAAGTTGTATGTACAAGATGTGGTGAAGTCAAATTTGGAGTATTGTTTGCAGGTCTGGTCATCTACATACAGAAAAAGTACAGAAAATTTTACAGGGATGTTACTGGCACTTGAGGACCCGAGTTGTAGGGAAAGATTGGATAAGTTACGAAGTTATTCCCTGGAGTGAAGAAGAATGAAGGGACATTTGATAAAGGTATACTAAATTGAGAGGTATAGATAGTGTAAGTGCAAAAAGGCAATTTTTACACTGAGGTTAGATGAGACTATAACTAGAGGTCAAGGGTTAAGGCTGAAAGGTGAAATGTTTAAGGGGAACATGAGGGAAAACTTCTTCACTCACTGGGTAGTGAGAGTGTGGAATAAGCTAATAGCAGAAGTGGCGGATACATGTTCAATTTCAGCATTGAAGAGAAGTTTGAATCAGTCCATGGATGGGAGGGGTATGGTGCACTATGGTCCAGGTGTGGGTCAGTTGAACTAGGCAAAAAAAGAATTCAACTAGACTAGATGGGTTGAAGGACCTGTTTCTGTGCTGTAGAGTGTTGTGACTCTATCAGCTTGAAAGTTTCTGAAATTATTGCTTTTCTTAATCGGAAGAAGTTAGGGAAAGAATAAAAAATGCTGAAAACACATACCAGGTCATGCGGCATCTGTGGAGTAAGTCCTTTCAATGTTTGAAATATTAACTCAGCCTTCTTTTCCACAGATGCTGCCTGACTTGCTGCGTGTTTTCAGATTTTAATTTTTTATTTCAACTTCATTTGCTCTTTGATTTTCTGATGTAGGGAGAGAATTTTCTTTTCAAATAAGGTGATTGGATAAGAAAGGAGTGCTGCCACAAGAAAGCAGCACCTGTTATCAAAGATCCCCATCATCCAGGCCGTGCTCTCTTCCCACTGCTGCCTTAGGTTCAACGTCACCAAATTCAGGAACAGTTATTACCCTTCAACCATCAGGCTCCTGAACCAACACCCCAACACTGAACTGATTCCACAACCTATGGGCACTTTCAAGCACTTGATAACACATGTTCTCATTATTATTTAATTATTATTATTAGTAGTAGTAGTAAGAACAATAATTATTTGCTTTATTTTGTATCTGCACTGTTTGTCTTCTTTTGCACATTGGTTGTTTGTTAGTCTTTGTAGTTTTTCATTGATTCTATTGTATTTCTTTGTTCTACTGTGAATGCCTGCAAGAAAATGAATCTCAGAGTAGTATATGCTGATACATACTTTGATGGTAAATTTACTTTGAACCTTTTTAGATTTGTGCTGGAATGGAATGTACTCTAAAGGAAAGATAGATTTTTGTAAAGGAAATACAGTTTTGAAAAAGGGAACTTCAAAAGGTTTTGAGAGAGGTGCAGCGGAATGAAGCAATCTGCTCTTTCTGTGTTTGCAAAAGGAAATATAATAACATGGGATAATACTAATGGAGGGAAGTATAAAGGAAGGTTGTTTTACACAGAGAGTGGTGGGTACGTGAAAAATCTGCTGGGGTAGTGGTAAGGCAGATACATTTACGGACATTTAAGACTCTTAGATGAGTACATGGATGATAGAAAAATGAAGGACTATGGGAGAGGAAAGGGTTAGATTGATCTTAGAGTAGGTTAAAAAGTTGGTGCAATATTGTGGGGTGAAGGGCTTGTACTGTTCTATAATGTTCTATGTTCTAAATCTATGTTGAAACCCAATTCAACAGTAATATGAGGCAGCTTCGTCATAAGGATTGCAATGATAGATTATCCCCACACCTCCTTAAAGGCAGTTTGGGATGGACAGTGAGCTAAAAACAAATCAAACGCTTGCAATATACAGAGTGGCCAGTTTATTGGGTACACCTGTAAATCTGCTTGTTAATACAAATATCTAATTAGCCAATCATGTGGCAGCAACTCAATGCATAAAACATGCAAACATGGTCAAGAGGTTCATTTGTTGTTCAGATCAAACATCAGAATCGGGAAAAAATTGGATCTAAGTGACTTCGACTGGTTCAAGCTGTCAAAAACACATCTGACTGGTCTCTCATCACACAAAATGACAGGAAGGAGACAGTAACTCAAATAACCACGTGTTACAACAGTGGTGTGCAGAAGAGCATCCCTGAACACACAACACGTTGAACCTTGAAATGGATGGGTTACAGCAGCAGAAGACCACACAGGGTTCCACTCCTATACCGAATAAAGTGGCCAACAAGTATATAAGATGCCAGTGCAAGTCAGTGAGTTAGGAACATGCAGATGCTGTCTGTCATTGAGTCTCTTCAGCATCTTGCTTGTTGCACCAGATTCCAGCATCTGCCTTCTTTTGTGACTCCTAGTCTGAGACGAAGGACGTAGTCAGAGATCCTGATAAACTGGAGACTCAGACCAATGATCTGGGGACATGAATTCAAGAAGGACCTTAGCAGTAGGGAAATCCAAATACAATCAATCAAATAATCTGTAATTTATCTATCTTCTGCTTCACAATTCCAATGACCTGGGTTCAAACCTGACCTCTGGTGCTATCTGTGTGAAGTTTGCATGTTCTGTCCATTACTGCATGGTTGCCCTACCAGTGGTTGTTCTGGTTTCATCTCATAGACTAGAAGCTGTTAGGAAGGTTAATTGGCACTTGCCATTAGTGTTCATCAGTGCAGGTCAAAATCATAAAGAATCAAAAAGAAATTGACAGAAAAGAGCTTTCAAGAGGAAGTTAACCACAGTGACTTAAGGAAATGTGTGGAGGTCCATTCAGGCCTGGCTATCCTGCGCTGATCCTGCTCTTACCCATATCCCACATGATAATGGCACCCTTGCACAACTCACTCCCGTGGGCAGGTTAACCATCAGAGGAGAGAACAGGAGGAAGGTATGTGGCCCCTCATCCAGTTTAATCAAAGTTTCTCCACTTACCCTTCCAATCCCTCTATCCTGCATTTCCTCATGTGATCCCTTTATCCCTCATTTCCCAATTCCACCACCAGACCAGACTTTGAATCTACCAGTTTGGAGGCAGACAATGCTGGAGGCTTACACCCCTCACTCTGAGGAACTTCCCCTTGCCTTAGTCCTAAATGGCTTGCTCTTTACCTCTTCTCTGTGGTTCTGGGTTTTGAACTCTTTGGCTACATATTCAAGTGCTCACTGTGTACAGTAATTACCTCTAACTTGCAGTGAGTGCAGGCTAATCATACTCACCCTCTCTCCTTGTTGGACAAGCACCTCATCCTGGGATTAATTCCACTAAATCTACATGGTAGAGACTTCATGTCCCTCTCTAACTATGGAAAAAAATACCATGGACAATACTTCTAGCATTGTTCTAGGCCAATGCAGACTGTGGGGCAAAAAAAATCTTTAGGACCCCATCTCTTGAAGGGTCTTGGCTTGATATGTTGACAGTTTATTCCTCTCCATAGGTGCTTCCTGACTTGCTGAGTTCCTCCAGCATTTTGTGTGTTGCTCCTCTCTTGAGTTTGAACACCCTGCACTGCACCCACAGAATGGTTTTGACAGCCAGCAAGACACTGGCCGCAAAACCCGTATGTAAAATTGGTTGTATCTTTGACATTTATTATCATTCAAAAATAACTTGGGCACATTGGGAAATAATGATAATTACTAGTTATTAAACATCTCATGTCACCTCTAACCCATGAGCTCTTACTTCAACTAATAACCTATTGTCCCACACTTAATCAAGTGCTGTTTGGAGAACCCAGATCTACTCCACCCACTGGCCCTGTCTTATTTTTGGTTGATTTGGCATATTTTCATTGGGTATGCTTTTATTTTCTTTTTCACCACAGCAGTTAGCCATGGCCAGAGCAATTTATCTCATTTAAGTTCATGTCATGGCAAAACCTCATAGGAGTGAAGTACAGATACAGGACAACACGTTCCTATTAATTCTGTTGGCAATGTGCAAGGAAGAATGGAGATTTCACTCAAAAATCTGAAATGAAAAGACAGCCTGTCCTGGGGTTAGAGGACTGCATGTGCATTAGTGGGTGGGCTGGAGGGAGGAACAGGATTTGTTTTGTGTTTGTTATTTTGTCACTTGGTATGTTCTGTTTTGTTAAATTGACCTGCTGGGCATATTGGGCACGCTATGTTGGCGCCAGAATGTGTGGCGACATTTGTGGTCTGTCCCCAGCAGATCATTGGGTGGGCGAGTTGTTCATGGAAACAACATATTTTATTGTATGTTTCAATGTACATATGATAAATAAATCTGAATCTTAAAAAAATCTAATGAGGAATATTTAAATTAAGTCACTGCAATGACTTACCTAGGCTTCACCTAGGCAGCATCTGTCATCAAGAATCCCCAACATCTGGACCAGGCTCTCTTCTTGCTGCAACCATCAGACAGAGGTACAGAGGCCTGAAGTCCCACACAACCAGGTTCAGGTTCAACTGATGTCTCTGGGCCTGCACACACTGGATTTTGCAACACTAGCAGGGATGATAGCAGAACAGCAACAACTGGAATTTCTGGGATAAGTCGGAAGGTGCAGGATAGATACGTACCAAAGAAGAAGTATTCTAAAGGCAGGACAATGCAATTATGGCTAACAAGGGAATTCAAAAACAACATAAAAGCAATGAGAGGGCAAACAACATAGCAAAAAATAATGGGAAGGTAGAGGATTGGGAAGCTTTTAAAAAGTAACACAAGGCAACTAAAAAAAGTCATAAAGAAGGAAAAGATGGAATATGAAGGTAAACTAGCCAATAATATTAAAGAGGATACCAAAAGCTTCTTTGGATAAATAAAGTGTAAAAGAGAGGTGAGGGTAGATATTGGACTGCTGGAAAACAATACTGGAGAGGTAGTCATGGGGCAAGGAAATGGCAGATGAACTGAGAAAGTATTTTGCATTAATTTTGGAAACATTAGTAATGATCTTTCAAGAATCAGTTGATCCTTGAAAATTGCAAATGTCACTCCACTCTTCAAGACAGAAAGGGAGAAGAAAGGAAATTTTAGACCAGTTAATCTGACGTCAGTAGTTGTGAAATGTTGGAGTCGATTATTAAGGGTGAGGTCTCAGGGTACTTGGAGACACATGATAAAATAAGCCATAGTTGTCATGATCTTGAACGGAAAATCTTGCCTGACAGATCTGTTGGAATTCTTTGAGGAAATATCAAGCAGGATAGACAAAGGAGAATCAGTGGATGCTGTGTTCTTGGATTTTCAGAAGGCCTTTGACAAGGTGCCTCACTTGAAGCTGCTAACAAGTTGAGAGCCCATGGTTTTACAGGAAAGACATTAGCATGAATAAAGCATTGGCTGATTGGCAAGAGGCAAAGAGTGGGAATAAAGGGAACCTTTTCTGATTAGCTGCCAGTGACCAGTGGTGTTCCATAAGGGTCTGTGTAGGGACCACTTATATGTAAATGCTTTGGATGACAGAATTGATGGCTTTGTGGCCAGGTTCATGGATGATATGTAGATAGGTGGAGGGGCAGGTAATGTTGAGGAAGCAGAGAGGTTACAGAAGGAAGGACAGACAGATAAGGAGAATGGGCAAAGAAGTGGCAAACGGAATGCAGGGTCAGGAAGTGTATGGTCATGCACTTTGGTAGAAGAAATAAAAGTGTCGACTATTTTCTAAATGGAGAGAAAATTAAAAAATCAGAGGTGCAAAGGAACTTGAGAGTCCTCGTGCAGGATTCCTTAAAGGTAAATTTTCAGGTTGAGTTGGTGGTGAGGAAGTTGGTGGTGATGCTAGCATTCATTTCAAGAGGACTAGAATATAAAAGCAAGGATGCAATTCTGAAATTTTATAAGGCACTGGTGAGGCCTCAGTTGGAGTATTGTGAGTAGTTTTGGGTCCCTGATCTAAGAAAGGATGTCTGAAATTGATAAAGATTCAAAGGAGGTTCACAAAAATGATTTCAGGATTGAAAGGCTTATCATATGAGGAGCATTTGATGGCACTGGGTCTCTACTCACTGGAATTCAGAAGAATGAGGGGTGACCTCATTGAAACCTGTTGAATATTGAAATGCCTTGATAGAGTGGATGTGAAGAGGATGGTTCATATCATGGTGGAGTCTAGGACCAGAGGGTACAGTCTTAGAATAGAGGGACATCCATTTAGAACAGAAGTGAGATGAGGAGGAATCTCTTTACCCAGAGGGTAGTGTCTCTGTGAAATTTATTGCTACAGGTGGCTGTGGAGGCCAAGTCTTTTAGTATACTTAAGGCAGAGATTGCTAGTTCTTAATTAGTCAGGGCATCAGAGGTTACAGGGAGAATGGGGTTGAGAGGGAAAATGATCGAATGATGAAGCAGACCAATCAGTTAAATGGCCAAATTCTGCTCCTATGTCTTACAGCTACTTTCCTACAAACATCAGGCTTCTGGTTCACGACCCAAACTCTACCCCAGCAAAAGAACACTTCAGAGCTGTTCTTGCAACACCATGGACTTTGTGTTTGATTATGTCTTTGTATTTTTGCACTATGAACTTGCTTTTGCACAGTTTTTATTACTGTATGGTATAAATTTATGTATAATTTTGCTACATTAGCACCAGAAACATGGTGACACCTGTGGGCTGACCCTAGCACAATCCGCAGACTGTGTTGGTCGTTGATGCAAAATGACACATTACACTGTATGTTTCAATGTACATGTGACAAATAAAGCTAATCTTTCTCTTTTATTATTATAATTTAGATTCTGTATGGAGGACCTGATTTATAGGAAAAGCTTATAAATTTATTCCCTGGAGCGCAAGCGAATAAGGGGAGGCATACAAAATCATAAGGGATAAAGATACAAGCAGGTGTTTTCCACTGAGGTTAGGTGAGACCAGAACTAGAGGTCATGGGTTAAGGGTGAAAAGTGAAATATTTGAAACGATCCTTAGGAGAACTTCATTCAGAAGATGGTGAGAGTGTGGATCGAGCTGCCAGTGAAAGTGTTAGATGCAGATTTGATTACAGCATTTGAGAAGATTGGATGAGTACATGGATGGGAAAGGTATGGGGGAGCTATGGTTCAGAAGTGGGTTGATGGGACTAGGCAGAATATTAGTTCAACATGGACTAGATGAGATAAAGGTCCTGTTTCTAAAGCCGTAGTACTCTATTACTCTATAAGCTTAATACTGACCTTACCAAAGATACTATTTTCCTGATAAATGAATGGGCTACACTCACACTCCGTATAGGAGAAACCCATCGTCCCAGGAATTAACCTACTGATTTTACACGATGTAGACCTGCACGATTTTAAAAGTACCACACACAAAATGCTGGAGGAACTCAGCAGGTCAGGTAGCATCTATAGAACGGAATAAACACCTGGCTGAGTGAGGTCTGCATAATCACCTGATTGTCACCTTTGTAATACTATCGATCAGATAAGTTTACATGCCAGGGTTCAATGAAATTCCTTACTTGTGTGAAGCTCACAGAGTAAACTGTATTTGTGGTAATAATAGATAGAACAGTAGATAGAGCGACATGTGCAAAACAGCAGATTGGGGTAAGGACTGTAGTGCACTCTGAAGTTGTCCAGAATGAAAAGCTGAAGTGACAATAGTGGAACAACTGAAAGAGGTAGAAATAAAAGTCTGGGAACGTGACAGAATAACTGACAATATTAACTAGCACTTCAACATTTCTGAAAAATATTGTTCATGTCTTTAAATAGCAACATGAAAGACAGAAAGAAAGTTTTTAATTTCTGGAGCACCAAGTTGAATCCCTGTTTCTTGAGAAGAGTCACATAAACCAATCTGAATTTGCCAAATCCCTACAAAAACTGTGGTGACCCAAAGGGCAGCATTCCCCTCAGTGTCCCAGTTCACCTATATGGAGGGCCGAATACTAAAATCAAGAGGGCAAAGATCGAAGACTAAAGGTTGATTAGAAGTCTGAAAATTCAAGCTGATGGCCAAAGCCTGGAGACTAGAGACCTATCCTGGAGCTGGAAGATTGTGTGTGTGGCTGAGTGGAAGGGAAGGTGGGGGAAAGAAAGAGGCTTGTTTTGTGTTCTATGTTGTTCTGCTGAGCACTGTGGGCATGCTTTGTTGACACCAGAATGGCTGGTGACACTTGCAGGCTGCCCCCAGCACATCCTAGGTGTGCTGAAAGTTAACATAAATGAGGCATTTTGCAGTATGTTAACATGTACATGTGATACATGCCACAGTGGCGTAGTGGTTAGCATTATGCTATTACAGCTTGGGGTGTTCAGGAGTTCAAAGTTCAATTCCAGTACTGTCTGGAAGGAGTTTGTACATTTTCTCCATGATAGTGTAGGTTTCCTCCGGGCGCTCTAATTTCCTCCCACAGTCCAAAGACTTAAGAGTTAGCAGGTTAATTGGTCATTGTAAATTGTCCTGTGATTAGGCTAGGGTTAAATCAATGAGTTGCTGGTGCTGCAGCTCATTGGGTCAGAAGGGCCTGTCCTGCAATGTTTCTCCAAATAAAACAAACAAACAAACAAAGAAATAAATAAATCTGAAGCGGAATCTAATTCTGAGGGCTATCTTCTCCTCAGGAGCTCTACTGCAGGTACAATGCTGAACTGAAGCCTCAGCTGTTCTCTGAGGTAGGTAAGAAAAATCCCATAAAATTGCTTTGAATATGACAGGGAGGAGCTCCAGGCCAACATTTAGCTCAAAGAAATAAAAATATAATTTTTGTGATCCCATTCCTCTTTGTCAAGGAATGCATTGTGAAAATCTGTTACTGTGTTTCTTACAATACAAAAATTTTGAAAGTGGCTCATTAACACAAGAGATTCTGCAGATGCTAGAAATCTGGAGCATCACACACACACATGTTGGAGGAACTCAGCAAGTCATGCAGCATTTAAAAAGATTGGCTTTATTTGTCACATGTACATTGAAACATACAGTGAAGTAGGTCATTTCTGTTAAATCAAATCAGTGAGGGTTGTGCAGGGAGCAGCCCACAAGTGCCGCCGTGATTCCAGCATCAACATAGCATGCCCACATGGAGGGGATGGGAGTAAACAGTTGAGTTTTTGGGCCGAGATCCTTCATCGGGAAAATGGTTCATTGACAGTGAGGTGCTTTGAAGCATTCAAAGTTCAAATTAAATTTATTACCAAAGTACATTTCTATCACCATATACTACCCTGAGATTCATTTTCTTGTGGGCACTCACATTTAGTACAAAGAAATGCAATAGAATCAATGAAAAACTACACATTACAAAGATGGAGAAACAGCCAGTATGCAAATATAAAAACGATAAACCAAAATAATAACAATAACAAATAAATAAATAAATAATAAATTTGAGAAAAGGAATCATAGAGTCTTTGAAAGTGAGTCCATAGGTTGTGAAATCAGTTTAGTGTTGGGCTGAGTGAAGTTTCCACTCTGGTTCAAGAGCCTGATGGTTTGAGTGAAAGGTGCAAAATGCTTTAAAAGCAGATATTGCCTCTGGTTTGGAAGTTATCCACCATCACGTCTCTAATTTCTATTACACAACACATCCAAGTAATAATCTCTTTATTGCCTTGCCTTGTTGATATTTGCTTTAAATCTGTATTGTGTGGTTACCAATGCTGTCAGAGATGGCAGACTCTCCCTCTCCCTCTCCACTCTTATCAAAAGCCCTAATAGTTTTTATTTTTCATGCGTCAGCAAATTGTCTCAAAAATTGCTTGACACAGTGAATTTGCCAGTGGACTGCGCACACGTGAGTGAGCTAGTAGAACCTTCAAACAGCTCAAAGCTCCAGCGTGACGTCAGTGGGACAACAGAGAGAGTGCTTCATTCGTGGATGAACAGACACTACAAATGAGTTTGCACATGTGGGAAACATCTTCTCAAGTTGATTGTTTCTTGCACTAATGAAAGGCAATAATAAATCACTGATGCCCTGGTGCAATGGCATGCAGTGTGACTGTGTATGGGTGTTCATGTGTTTGCATGCACTGACACCACAAAACCAGAGAAACTTCCAATGTAATCAGATATTGTCTGTGTGAAGATTTGTAAACACAGCAGCCATCTATAATAAGCTTGCCATAAAATCTCTCCAGTCCCAAAAAAGGAATGTGCTATCTTGAGACTCCTGTATATCAACTAAATCAGGGTTATATCTTTTTTTTAATTATAAAGATCAATACTTGTTTCAGAACCCATCCCAGATATCCCGACCGCCTCTGAGACACAGGAGAAAACTTCCACCCAGCTGACACAGTCACTTAAGAAAGAGAGAGAGGAAAAAAAAAATTAAAGCTTCTCACCAGAAGACCGCGATGTGCTTTTTCTAAAGTGTTCATGCCGTTTGCCTTGAACTGGGCCCGCTGAGTGGTGTGCAGCCTTTCCTCCCAGCTGCCTGAGCTAGGCATTGGTGGAAGGTCAGGTTGCATTAATAGTGCAGCACTTGCAACCTGTTACATATATTTAGCCTTCCCAGAGAACGGAGGGAGAATTAAAAAAAAGGGTCAGAGAGAGGCACGGTATGCAGTGAGGGTTATTCAATATGACTCTTACGCAGACCCTAGAATATCAGTCACACACACAAAAAAAAAATGGACTTATATTTTTCCGTGTTACAGGATGAAAGCAGTCTGGCTGGTGGATTAAACCCTTCAAGTAGGGCTGTTTGATGTTTACTGCATTGTGTGGGATTGTATTTGCACACTATTTCTGCAGCAAAATTTTTTGTTAACAGGAGCTGCTCCTCTAGCTAAAGCCTTTCAATCAGACTAGAGGCAGCTTAGAACTGTAGGGTCCCTGGTGACAAAGCATTAGCCTTCTCTGTATGGTACAAATATCATCAACCTTTCTCCCTCTCTCTCTCTCTCTCTCTCTCTCTCTCTCTTTCTCTTTCTTATTACTTAGATACACTCATTAGACACTTCATTAGGTACACCTATACACCTGCTCATTAAAGCAGATATCTAATCAGCCAATCATGTGGCAGCAACTCAATGCATAAAAGTACGCAGACATGGTCAAGAGGTTCAGTTGTTCGAACATCAGAATGGGGAAGAAATATGATATAAGCGACTTTGACCATGGAATGATTGTTGGTGCCAGACAGGGTGGTTTGAGTATCTCAGAAACTGTTGGTCTCCTGGGATTTTCACACACAACAATCTCTAGTTTACAGAGAATGGCATGAAAAACAAAAAAACATCCAGCAAGTGGCTGTTCTGTGGGCAAATATGCCTTGTTAATGAGAGAGGTCAGAGGAGAATGGCCATACTGGTTGAAGCTGACAGGAAGGCGACAGTAACTCAAATAACCACATGTTACAAAGTGGTGTGCAGAAGAGTTTTTATGAGTGCACAATACAGTGAATTTTGAAGAGAATGGGCTACTGTAACAGAAGACTGTAGCGGTGTGCTACACGCAGCGCTAAAATTACGACACGGAGTCGGTAACTGCAGTCGAAGGAAAAAACTTTATTCGAAAACTTCAGCCTCACTTTTAAGCCTCTGTCAACCGGCCCCCCCCCATGGCGCAGAGGCTCCAAAGCTCTGTGCTCGCAAACCCCCATAGGCTATCTAATTGTGAGTCGGTTCGGATACGCTAGGAAATGGGGCGCCACATAACCCCCCCCCAGAACCGGCGATACACCCCCCAATGTCCACAGTCTGGGCCAGAACCTGCTTGGGAGGTCGGCCTCTGCGCCGAGGCGCCGGAAACTCGGCCGGTTGCGCCAGGTCCACATGGGCCGGCTTGAGGCGGTCCACCGTGAAAACCTCCTCCTTCCCCCCAACGTCCAGCACGAATGTGGACCCGTTGTTCCGGAGCACCATAAACGGCCCCTCGTATGGCCGCTGCAGCGGTGGCCGATGCCCGCCCCTTCGTACAAACACAAACTTACAGTTCTGTAGGTCTTTGGGTACGCAGGTCGGGTGCCGCCCATGCTGTGAAGTGGGTATGGGGGCCAGGATATCCACATGAATGTGGTCGAAACGCCGGTGGGCGGGATGGAACTGCTGCGGTGGGGCTTTGGTGTGCCGCTGCACCTTGGCCGTCTGGCAGTGCATGCACGTTCTGGCCCATTCACTGACCTATTTGCGGAGTCCGGATGGAGGGATGCGCCAAGTTATGAATGGAGTCGAAAACGCGGCGCCGCCAGGCTGTCGGGACGACGGGACGGGGCTGGCCGGTGGCGACGTCACAGAGTAGGGTCCTCTCACCCGGGCCCACGGGGAGGTCCTGGAGCTGCAGACCGGATACTGCGGTCCTGTAACTCGGAATCTCCTCATCCGCCTGCTGTGCCTCTGCCAGCACCTCAAAGTCTACCCCTTGGGAAAGGGCATGAACGGTAGGGCGAGAGAGCGCATCCGCCACGACATTGTCCTTACCCGAGACGTGCCGGACATCCGTCGTGTATTCAGAGATGTAGGACAGGTGGCGTTGCTGGCGGGATGACCTGGGGTCGGATGCTTTCGTAAACGCAAAGGTAAGCGGTTTGTGGTCCGTGAACGCGGTGAAGGGCCGACCTTCTAGGAAGTACCTGAAATGCCGGATTGCCAGGTAGAGCGCCAACAGTTCCCGGTCGAAAGCACTGTACTTGAGCTCAGGTGGCCGCAGGTGTTTGCTGAAAAACGCCAGGGGTTGCCAGCGACCTGCGATGAGTTGCTCCAGCACCCCACCGACTGCCGTGTTGGATGCGTCCACTGTGAGGGCGGTAGGGGTGTCCATTCTGGGATGTACTAGCATTGCGGCGTCCGCCAAAGCTTCCTTCGTTTGAACGAAAGCGGCGGCGGACTCCTCGTCCCAGGTAATGTCCTTGCTCGGACCCGACATCAGGGCGAACAGGGGGCGCATGATTCGGGCAGCTGAAGGGAGGAAGCGACGGTAGAAATTGACCATACCGACGAATTCCTGAAGGCCTTTGATCGTGGTGAACGTGGAATTGGGCTTCGGCTTGCTGGAACCATAGGTCCGGGCGCTGTGTCCAGAAACCTGGCAGTTTCAACGAAACCGCATGAACAGAGGCGGCGTCGGTCATTTCTGGTCCAAAAATCGTTTGGACCGTCGGGGTCACCAATTGTAGCGGTGTGCTACACGCAACGCTAAAATTACGACACGGAGTCGGTAACTGCAGTCGAAGGAAAAAACTTTATTCGAAAACTTCAGCCTCACTTTTAAGCCTCTGTCAACCGGCCCCCCCATGGCGCAGAGGCTCCAAAGCTCTGTGCTCGCAAACCCCCGTAGGCTATCTAATTGTGAGTCGGTTTGGATACGCTAGGAAATGGGGCGCCACAAGACCATAAAAAGGAATACTGTGTGTAGTAATACAGTTATAGAGAAAGTGCAGTGCAGGTAGATAATAAGATGCAAGGGTCATGATCAGCTACATTTAAGAGATTAAGATTTCATCTTTCGTCTGTAAGAGGCCTGTTCAATTGTTTATAACAGCAGGCTATGGGCTGCCATTGAGCCTGGTGCTAGATGTTCTCAAACTTTTGACCGGTGGGAGGGGGGAGAAGAAAAAATATCCAGGGGGAGGCATTCTGCTTCTTCTTTCTTCAGCATTACCTCGATGTACTATGCATCTGTCTGGATGGCATGCAGACAAAAGCATTTCACCATGTCTCTGTACATGTACACAATAGTTAACCAATTACTTCCTTCCTGGTTCTGGTCACTGCTAGTGGAGGGTTTGCTGCCACTGATGTCTGTGGATTACTGAAGTGTTAAAGCCTGGTGCCTTGCGTTGGCTCTGACCTGGGATATGGAGGCTGAACTTAAAAATCACTGAGATGAATTGGAAAATCCTGTCTCCATAATTCTGTAAACCAACGTTGTCATTGTCAGAATCAGGTTTACTATCACCAGCATGTGACATGAAATTGGTTAACTTAGCAGCAGCAGTTCCATGCAATACATAATCTTTCAGAGAAATAAAGATAAATAAAATTTAAAAAATTATAAATAAACACAGCAATTACATATACATATTGAATAGATTTTTAAAAATGTGCAAAAACAGAAATACTGTATATTAAAAAAGTGAGATAGTGTCCAAAGCTTCAATGTCCATTGGGGAATTGGATGGCAGAGGGGAAGAAGCTGTTCCTGAATCACTGAGTGTGTGCCTTCAGGCTTCTGAACCTCCTACCTGATGGTAACAGTGAGAAAAGGGCATGGCCTGAGTGCTGGGGGTCCTTAATAATGGACACTGCCTTTCTGAGACACCATTCCCTAAAGATGTCCTGGGTACTTTGTAGGCTAGTGCCCAAGATGGAGCTGACTAAATTTACAACCTTCTGCAGCTTCTTTCGGTCCTGTGTAGTAGCTCCTCCATACCAGACGGAGATGCAGCCTGTCAGAATGCTCTCCATTTACAACCATAGCAATTTTTGAGTGTATTTGTTGACATGCCAAATCTCTTCAAACTCCCAATAAGGTGTGCCGCTGTCTTACCTTCTTTATAACTACATCGATACATTGGGACCAGGTTAGATCCTCAGAGATCTTGACACCCAGAAACTTGAAGCTGCTCACTCTCTCCACTTCTTATCCCCCTATGAGGATTGGTATAGAAACATAGAAAACTTACAGCACAATACAGGCCCTTTGGTCCACAAAGCTGTGCCAAATATGTCCCTACCTTAGAACTACCTAGGCTTACCCATAGCCCTCTATTTTTCTAAGCATGTATCCATCCAGGAGTCTCTTAAAAGACCTTATCGTTTTCCCCTCCACCACCACCACCATCAGCAGCCCATTCCATGCACTCACCACTCTCTGCGTAAAAAACTTAGCCCTAGCATCTCCTCTGTACCTCCTTACAAGCAGCTTAAAACTGTGCCTTCTTGTGCTAGCTATTCCAGCCCTGGGAAAAGCCTCTGACTATCCATATGATCAATGCCACTCATCATCTTATACACCTCTATCAGGTCACCTCTCATCCTCCGTTGCTTCAGGGAAATAAGGCTGAGTTCACTCAACCTATTCTCGTAAGGCATGCTCCCCAATCCAGGAAACACCCTTGTAAATCTCCTCTGCACCCTTTCTATGTCTTCCACATCCTTCCTGTAGTGAGGCGACCAGAACTGAGCACAGTACTCCAAGTGGGGTCTGATCAGGGTCCTATATAGCTGTAACATTACCTCTGGGCTTCCTGTGATTAATATTGAATTTTATTAATGGATTGATCTACTTGACCTGGAACAGGAGTGTGTGGGCCATGGCAGTCAAAGCTCAAACTGGGCATGTCACCTGATGGTACCTGATGATGATGATGACTCCAAGTGGGGTCTGACTAGGGTCTTATATAGCTGCAACATTACTTGTGGGTTCTTAAACTAAATCCCATGATTGAAGAAGGCCAATAAACTGTATGCCATCTTAACCACAGAGTCAACCTGCATAACAGCTTTGAGTGTCCTATGGACTCGGACCCTAAGATCCCTCTGATCCTCCACACTGCCAAGAGACTTACCATTAATACTATATTCTGCCATCACATTTGACCTACCAAAATGAACCATCTCACACTTATCTGGGTTGAACTCCATCTGCCACTTGTCAGCCCAGTTTTGCATCCTATCAATGTCACGCTGTAACTTCTGACAGCCCTTCACACTATCCACAACATCTCCAACCTTTGTGTTCCTTTGTCTTACCCTTCCTAAAGTCCAGAATCAGCTCTTTCATCTTACCAATGTGGAGTGCCGGGCTGTTGCTGTGACACCACTCCACTAGTTGGGATATCTCACTCCTGTACACCCTCTCATCTCCATCTGAGATTCTACCAACAATGATTGTATTATCGGTAAATTTATAGATGGTATTTGAGCTATACCTAGCCACACAGTCATGTGTATAGAGAGAGTAGAGCAGTGGGCTAAGCACACACCCCTGAGGTGCACCGGTGTTGATTGTCAGCAAGGAGGATATGTTATAACCAATCCGCACAGATTGTGGTCTTCCGGTTAGGAAGTCGAGGATCCAATTGCAGAGGGAGGTACCGAGGCACAGGTTCTGTAACTTCTCAATCAGGACTGTGGGAATGATGGTATTAAATGCTGAGCTATAGTCGATGAACAGCATCCTGACGAAGGTGTTTGTGTTGTCCAGGTGGTCTAAAGCCGTATGGCGAGCCATTGAGATCATGTCTGCTGTCGACCTATTGTGGCAATAGGCAAATTTCAGTGGGTCCAGGTCATTGCTGAGGCAGGAATTCAGTCCAGTCATGAGCAACCACTGAAAGCATTTTATCACTGTCAATGTGAGTGCTACCAGGTGATAGTCATTAAGGTAGCCCACATTATTTTTCTTAGGCACTGGTATAATTCTTGCCTTTTTGAAGCAAGTGGGAACTTCTGCCCATAACAGTGAGAGGTTGAAAATGTCCTTGAATACTCCTGCTAGTTGGTTGGCACAGGTTTTCAGAGCCTGACCAGGTACTCCGTCAGGACCTTCTGCCTTGTAAAGGTTCACTCTTTTTAAAGACAGTCTTTAAAAACATCGGCCTCTGAGACAGAGATCACAGGGTCATCAGGGCCATCAGGGATCTTCACAGCTGTAGTTGTGTTCTCCCTTTCAAAGCGTGCATAGAAGGCGTTGAGTTCATTTGGTGGTGAAACATCACTGCCATTCATGCTATTGGGTTTTGCTTTGTAGGAAGTAATGTATTGCAATCCCTGCCAGAGTTGTCGTGCATCCAATGTTGCCTCCAACAATTCGAAATTGTCCCTTCACCTTTGAAATAGGCCTCTGCAAATCATACTTGGTTTTCTGGTACAGGCCTGGGTTGCCAAACTTGAATGCCGCAGATCTAGCCTTCAGCAGATGATGTACCTCTTGGTTTATCCACGGCTTTTTGTTTGGGAATGTACAGTAAGTCTTTGTGGACACACATTCATCCACACAGCTTTTAATGAAATCAGTAACAACTGCAGCATACTCATCCAGGTCCGAAGATGAATCCCTGAATACAGTCCAGACCACTGATTCAAAGCAGTCCTGTAGGTGCTCCTGTGCTTCCCTTGTCCAAACCTTCTTGGTCCTCACTGCTGGTGCTGCAGTCTTCAGTCTCTGCCTATACTCAGGGAGTAGGAGTACAGCCAGGTGATCAGACTTCCCGAAGTGAGGGCATGGAATAGCACGATAGGCATTCTTAATGGTGGTGTAGCAATGGTCCAATGTGTTGTTTCCTCTGGTATGGCAAGTGATCTGTTGATGGTAGTTGCTTAGTGATTTTTTTCAAACTGTCTTGGTTAAAATCACCTAAAACGATGGTGAAGGCATTAGGGTGCGCTGTTTCATGCATGTTGATCCCATTACTCAGATCATCTAAAGCTTGTTTGACATTGGCCTGAGGTGGAACGCAAACTGCTACCAAAATTACCACATGGTAGATTAAAAGGACGGCACTTAACTGCTAGATATTCCAGATCTGGTGAGCAGAATTGGGACAACACTGATATATTTGTGCACCAAGAAGAGTTGATCATGAGGCATTCTCCTCCACCTCTGCTTTTGAGAGACTCTATATCGATCTGTCCTGATGGTGTATAGTAAACCCGTCTATCTGGAGCACTGCATCCGGTATGGAAGGGGTTAACCAGGATTACATGAAACAAAGGACACACACAGTCCTAATAACCCTCTGATTCAGCACCCTGGCTCTGAGATCATCGATTTTATGCACCAGAGACTGTATTTGCCAGCAAGATAGTCAGTATAGGGAGTCTAAAACCCCGTTTTCTTAAAGGCACTTGTAATCCTGATCTACACCTGCACTTCCTCCAAAGTGTCCTCCATGGGCACTTCCAACCACAATCGGTATTGTTTCCGTTGGTTTTAAGCAGCAATAGTTCATTTAAATGCATTAAGACATCTTTGTTGACTAAATTGACCTTGGAAGCAGTTGTGCTTTTTAGCTGTATCAGGCTGAAACGAGAATATTTAATCGTATCCATTGAGAGTACTGCTGCTACTCGAGTCACGCCTAGGCGCTCCAGAAGTACTTATTTGTGGGATCTCACTAAAACATATTGAATATTGAAAGGCCTAGATAGAGTAGATGTGGAGAGGATGCTTCCTATAGTGGGGAGTGTAGGACCAGAGGCAGCAGACTCAGAATAGGACATTCCTTTAAAACAGATGAGGAGGAATTTCTTTAGCCAGAGGATGATGATTCTGTGGAATTCATTACCACAGACAGCTGTGGAAGCCAAGAAGATCAGCAATTTCTGAGATACTCAAACCACCCCTCCTAGCACCGAGCTGTCACACTCAAAGTCACTGTCACTTAGATCAGATTTCTTCCCCATTCTGACATTTTGCCTGAACAACAACAACTGAACACCTTGACCATGTCTGCATGGTTTTATGCACTGAGTTTCTGCCATGTGATTGGCTGATGAGACTTTTGCATTACTGAGCAAGCGTACAGGTGTCCTAAATAAAGCGGCCAACGAGTAAATGCGAACAGGCTTTTTCCCCTGAGGTTGGGTGAGACTAAAACCAGAGGTTGTAGATTTAGGGTGAAAGGTGAAATGTTTAATAGGAACCTGAGAGGGAAATTCTTCACTCAAAGGTTGGTGTGAGTGTGGAATGAGCTGCCAGCAGAAATGGTAGATATGGATTTGATTACAATATTTCTGAGAAATTTGGTTAAGTACATGGATGGAAGGGATATAGAGGGCTATGGTCCAGGTGCAGGTTGATGGAACTAGGCAGAATAAAAGTTTGGCATGGACTAGAAGAACCTGGTTCTCTGCTCTATGACTCTAAATTACTCTAAGTTACAATAAATAAATAAATAGTGCGAAAGAGGAATAATGAGGAAGCATTGATGGACGGTTCAGAATTCTGATGGTGCAGGGGTAGAAATGTTGAGTGTGTGTTTCCAGGCTCCTGTATCTCCTTTGGAAGATGCTGTCAATAGTTGGGAGGCTTGTGCTGGTGATGAAATAGGAAGGAGCTGAGGAAGGCCAATACTTGGACAACTGAAATGGGATGGGAATGTCAGAACAGTTAGTGGAGAGGTTGTTGAAACAGATGTTGCTAAGGCCTTGAACAACATCAGGAAGCAAAAGATTAAGCATGGTGGGAATAAAGTTCTGTGTTGTATACATTTCAATGCAAGAAGTATTGTAGGAAAGGCAGGTGAAATCAGGGCATGGATCAACACCTGGAATTATGATACTGTAGCCATTAGTGAGACTTGGTTGCAGGAGGGGCAGGACTGGTAGCTCAGTATTCAGGGGTTCCATTGTTTTAGATGTGATAAAGTGGGAGGGATTAAAGGAGGAGGGAAAATGTCACGGCAGTGTTCAGTGAGGACAGACTGGAGAACTCATCTAGTAAGGCTTTATGAGTGAAACTAAGGAATGAGAAAGGTATGACCATATTAATAGGACCATATTACAGACCATCCAACAGTCCATGAGATTTAGAGGAACAAATTTGTAGACCAATCACAGGCTGTTGCAAGAAACATAAGGTTGTGATAGTAAGTGTTTTTAATTTTCCACATATTGACTGGGACTCCCATTCTATAAAAGGACCAGATGGGATAGAGTTTGTCAAATGTGTTCAGGGAAGTTTCCTTCATCAGAAGGTAGAAGACCCGATGAGAGAACGTGCAATACTTGATCTCCTATTAGGGAATGAGACAGGGCAGGTGACAGGAGTTTGTGCAGGGTAACGCTTTGCATCTAGTGATCATAATGCCATTAGTTTCAATGTAATTTGGAAAAGGGTAGGTCTGGTCCTCAGTGTAAGATTCTATATTGGAGAAGGGCCAATTTTGATGGTATCAGAAAGGAACTGGCATGTGTAGATTGTGACTGTTTACTGGCAAAGGTGTACTTGGTGAATGGGAGGCCTTCAAAAGTGAAATTTTGTGAGTAGAAAGCTTGTATGGGCCTGGCAGAACAAAAGGTAAGGATAACAGGTTTATTGAACCTTGGTTTCTGAGAGATAGCTCTGCCCTAGCAGAGGTATTTAAATAATCCTGAAGGTACCTGAAGATTGGAGAATAACTAAGCATAAACCAGGAAACCAGGAGCCTGACATCAGTAGTAGGAAAGTTATTGGAAGGTATTCTAAAGGACTGGGTAGATAGGTATTTGGATAGACATGGAATGATTAAAGTAACATAACTCACTGACATCTTCAACATCTCCCTGAGCAGCGCCATCATTCCAATGAGCTTCAAGGCTTCAAAGCTTCAAGTTTCCAACGCCATCGTCCCCGTGCTGAAGAAGTCTTCAGAGTCCTGCCTCAACGACTACCGTCCTGTTACACTCACATCCATCATCATGAAGTGTTTCGAGAGGCTCGTCATGAGGCATATCAAGACCCTGCTGCCCCCCTCATTGGACCCCCTTCAGTTTGCATACCATCCCAACCGCTTAACAGACGACGCCATTGCCATCACCCTCCACCTGGCCCTAACCCACCTGGACAAAAAAGACACGGACGTTCGAATGCTGTTCGTAGACTTCAGTTCAGCATCCAACACAATCATCTCTCAGAAACTGATTGGAAAGCTGAGCCTACTGGACCTGAACACCTCCCTCTGCGACTGGATCCTAGACTTCCTGACTGGGAGACCTCAGTCAGTCCAGATTAGGAGCAGCATCTCCAACACCATCACACTGAGCACGGGGGCCCCCCAGGGCTGTGTGCTCAGTCCACTGCTGTTCACTCTGCTGACCCACGACTGTGCTGCAACACACAGCTCGAACCACATCATCAAGTTTACCGATGACACGACAGTGGTGGGTCTCATCAACAAGAACGACGAGTCAGCTTACAGAGAGGAGGTGCAGTGGGTAACGGACTGGTGCAAAGCCAACTACCTGTCTCTGAATGTGAACAAAACAAAAGAGATGGTTGTTGACTTCAGGAGGGCACGGAGTGACCACTCCCCGCTGAACATCGATGGCTCCTCAGTAGAGATCATTAAGAGCGCCAAATTTCTTGTGGTTCACCTGGCAGAGAATCTCACCTGGTCCCTCAACACCAGCTCCATAGCAAAGAAAGCTCAGCAGCATCTTTACTTTCTGCGAAGTCTGAGGAAAGTCCATCTCCCACCCCCCATCCTCATCACATTCTACAGGGGTTGTATTGAGAGTATCCTGAGCAGCTGCATCACTGCCTGGTTCGGAAATTGCACCATCTTGGATCACAAGACCCTGCAGTGGATAGTGAGGTCAGCTGAGAAGATCATCGGGGTCTCTCTTCCCGCCATTACAGGCATTTACACTACACGCTGCATCCGCAAAGCAAACAGCATTATGAAGGATCCCATGCACCCCTCATACAAACTCTTCTCCTTCCTGCCATTGGGGAAAAGGCACCGAAGCATTCGGGCTCTCACAACTAGACTGTAACGGTTTCTTCCCTCGAGCCACCAGACTCCTCAATATCCAGAGCCTGGACTGACACCAACTTACTGGCCTCTATTGTGCCTATTGTCTTGTTTATTATTTATCGTAATGCCTGCACTGTTTTGTGCACTTTATGCAGTCCTGGGTAGATCTGTAGTCTAGTGTAGTTTTTTTTTCTGTGTTGTTTTTACATAGTTCAGTGTAGTTTTTGTACTGTTTCATGTAGTACCATGGTCCTGAAAAACGTTGTCTCATTCTTACTATGTACTGTAAAAGCAGTTATGGTCGAAATGAGAATAAAAGTGACTTGACTTGACTTGACTTGATTAGGAATAGTGAGTATGGGTTTGTGTGTGGTAGGTCATATCTAACCAATCTGAAAGAGATTTTCCAAGGACGTTACCAGTAAAGTTGGTGAAGGCAAGACAGTGGATGGACTTTAGCAAGGCCTTTGACAAGGTCCCGTGTGGGAGGTTGATCAAGAAGGTTCAGTCACTCGGCATTCAAGCTGTGGTAGTGATGGACTATCAATAACTCTAGGAGACTGGAAGTGAACGATAGGCTTTTATTAACAGCGAAAACAGAGCATGACCACATTGAAGACTGTGGGAGGAGTAGTGCCCCATCACCTTTATACAGGGGTCTGTGGGAGGAGCCACAGGAGCAGTCAGCAGAGGGGCGTGTCCAGACAGGTATATGTAGTTTACCACAGGTAGTAAGTTGGATTGGACATTGGCATTGTGGGAGAAGCCAGAGAGTGGTCGTAGAGGGTCGCCTCTTTGACTGGAGACCTGTGACTAGTGGAGTGCCACAGGGATTGATGCTAGGTCCAAAAATTGTGGATGACACCAAAACTGGGGGTGCAGTGGACAGGTGGAAGACTATCAAAGCTTGCAGCAGGATCAGGACTGGCTGGAAAAATGGGCTGAAAAATGCAGATAGAATTTAATGCACCTTGGGAGAACTAACCAGGGTATGTCTTATACAGTAAACAGTAGGGCACGGAGGAGAGTGTAGAACAAAGGGATCCGGGAATACTGGTCCATAATTCAATGAAAGTGGCGTCACAGGTAAATAGGGTCATAAAGAAAGATCTTGGCCCTCATAAATCAAAGTATTAAGTACAGGAATTGGGATGTTATGTTGAAATTAAGTAAGAAACTGGTGAGACCAAATTTGGGGTATTGTGTGCAGTTCTGGTCACCTGCTTACAGGAAATATGTCTGTAAGATTGAAACAATACAGAGGAAATTTACAATTAAGTTGCTGGGATAGGAGGGCCTGAGTTATAAGGAAAAATTGAATAGGTTAGAACTTTGTTCCCTAGAACCTAGAAGATTGAGTGGAGATTTGATAGAGGTATTCAAAATTACAAAGCGGTAAATGCAAGCAGGCTTTTTCCACTGAGGTTGGGTCAACTAGAGGTCATGGGTTAAGGGTGAGAAGTGAAATGTTTAAGGGGAACAAGAGGGGGAACCTCTTCTCTCAGAGGGTGATAAGAGGATGGAACGAGCTGCCAGCAGAAGTGATGGATGCAGGTTTGATTTCGATCTTTAAGAGAAGTTTGGATAGGTACATGGATGGGAGGGGTCTGGGTGCAGGTCGATGAAACTAGGCAGTTTCTGTGCTGTGGCTTTCTATGACTCTAAATATAATGACCCTATGCTCAGTGGTCTAACTGACGAAGGCCCATGTGTCAAAAGCCTCTTTCACCCTCCTGTCTACCTGTGATGCAGCTTTCAGCAAACTACGTTCTTGTACTCTTATCTATATTGAATGACCAATCACGTATTTTAAGACTATGATTGCTTATTCTGTATAAGTTAAAGTATTAAAATGCATTGATTATTACACAGTGAGACAGCACATTCACCTGAATCATTTGGATTCTCTGACTCACTACACAAAGTCTAATAGCATCATGCAAAAATATAAAGAATAACTGTGGAATGAGAAAATGGGGAATTGTGAGGAATCTGACCATAAGTCCCTTCAAAGATTGTGAGGAATCTGACCATAAGTCCCTTCAAAGATTGTGAGGACTACTGAGAGGATTATTGGGGTCTGCCTTCTTCCTATCCAAGCTATTTACCAAGAGCGCTGTATACACAGAGCCCTGAGCATTGTCAATGATCCCTCCAATCTGTCCAGCAATCTCTTTGACCCCTATCATGAGGCTGGAGGTACCATAGCATTAGGGCAAGAATTGTTAGGACAGGAAACAGGCCCTGAGACTACTGAACTCCCTGACATCACCCAGGTTTCACCACATATGAAACACTAGTAGCACTACACTGTTCACTTTTTAACTTGTGATGTAAGTGCACCTTATTATTTGTTAATTTATTTGTGGTAATATTATTTCATTTGTTATGTGTGGGTCCTACTTACTGTGTTGACACCTTAGTCAACAGAAACATTGTTTTGTTTCGCAGTGTAGGTGTACACATTTGAAATGGCAATAAATGAAGTTGAATTTGAACTTTGAAAAGGGCAGAGAATATGTTCTGGCTTCTGCCCCCTTCCTTTCCAGTCTTGCAAAAAGGTTTCAGCCCAAAATGTTGACTGTTTATACCTCTCCATTGATGCTCCTTGATCTGCTGAGTTCCTCCAGCATTTTGTTTAGGTTACTCAAAGTTTCCAGCATCTGCAGGATCTTTTGTTTATGTATACAATCCCCATTTTAATTAATGGCTTTAATTTGAAACCTTAGTTAATTAAATTTGAACAGCAATTGTGTACTTTATTTCAATGGCTTACATCAAATTACTTGATCAATGATTATTTTTGAAAGAAAAATGATAATTAACCTATTAAATTAACTTTCAGAATGTAAGCTAACTTAGACATGAAAAGGGGAATGAATTTCTCAGAATACACACAAAATGCTGGAGGAACGCAGCAGGCGTGGGACCATGAGGAACAGCCGGAGTATTCATTGTGTGAATGGACTGGCTTAATCATTTTTGACAGTGTGCAGAGATTATCAGAGGGCAACAGCAATCGAAGTGTTAACATGGAAACCCAATCCACAGAGACCCATCCAAATGGTCCAGTCTTTATGTCACTTGCCGTTCAGATTAAGACTGAAACAGTAAAGGACCAATTTAATAAAAATGTAATAAAGCTGAGGTTTTATAAGAAATTGGTTAGGCCAAACTTGGAGAACTGTGAGTAGTTTTGAGTCCCTTTTCTAAGAAAGGATGTGTTGGCATTGGAGAGGATCCAGAGGAGGTTCACGAAAATGATCCCAGGGATGAAAGGGTTACTGTATGAGGAAGGTTTCATGTCTCTAAGCCTGTACTCGCTAGAGTTTACTAGAATGGGGGGGGGGGGGAATTTCATTAAAATCTACCCAATATTGAAAGGCCAAAATAGAGTGCAAGTGGAGAGGATGTTTCCTGTAGTAGGGGAGCCTAGGACCAGAGGGCACAGACTCAGAATTGAGGGACATCCATTTAAAACAAAAATCTCTTCAGCCAGAAAGTGGCGAGTCTGTGGAATAATTGCCACAGATGGCCATGGTGACCAAGTCATTGCGTATATTTAAAGTGGAGGAAGCATCTGAACTTTGAAAGGGGAGGACACATTTAGTAAATCGCATTGCCAATCTAAAATGAATGAATTAAGACTATAATACACAGGAGCAGAATTAGGCAGTTTGGACCATCGAGTCTGCTCTGCCATTCCATCATGGCTGATTTATTATCCCTCTCAACCCCATTCTTCTGCCTTCACCCTGTAACTTTTGACCCCCTTACTAATCAAGAACCTATCAAAGTTCAGATGCTTCTCGAAATGCTTAGATCAATTTGTTTGGTTGCACAGTAAGATATTTAGTAACCTGTTCTGTTTAACCAGCTGTTGTGACAGTCTGCTTAGAAGTTAACTCTTTCTCAGCTGCAGAGGCCAGAGAGATCCAAGTCATTGCCTGAGAAAATTTTGTGGTTGTCAGAAACTCTGAAAGAGTTTGAACAATACTGCCATCTAGTTGGCAGTCTGCTGGGCAATGATACACTGCAGGAGGAGCATTCAGCTGCAGGACATGCTTCAAACATAGCACGTAGAGTAGGGGAGGAACAGTTCCAACTGCCTGCCTCTGGTCTATAGCTAAGAACAGACAAAATGTTCACCACTATGTGGAGTGTGTCCTGTAAAATCCCTGTGCAGTTTCCTCCAGTACTCTGGTTTCCTCTGACATTCCAAAGACATAGAAGTCCTAGCCACAGAAATCCTAGATTACTACAGCACAGAAACAGGTCCTTCAGTCTATTTACTGTAGGTCATGCTGAACTGTTATTCTACATAGTCCCATCAACCTGTGCCGAGCCTATAGCCTCTATAATCAGAGGAAGTGGTGGATGTGGGTTAGATTTCAATATTTAACAGAAGTTTGGATAGGTACATGGAGGCTATAATCCAGGTGCCGGTCATTGGGACAAAGTAGAATAACAGTTCAACATGGACTAGATGTGTCAAAGGGTCTGTTTCTGTGCTGGAACCTTCTATGCCACTCTATGCCACTAGTAGCTAGCTAACAGGAAACAGTAGATATATAGTACCTATAAAAAGTGTTCACCCGCACCCCCCCCCAGAAGTTTTTATGCTTTACTGTTTTACAACACTGAATCACAGTAGATTTAATTTGGCTTTTTTGACACTGATCAACAGAAAAATACTCTTTCGTGGCAAAGTGAAAACAGATCAAAATTAATTACAGTTATAAAACACAAAATAATTGATTGCATAAGTATTCACTACCCCTCCCTTTAATATGACAGACCAAACCCTCACTGGTGCAATCATTTGGTTTTAGAAGTCACATAATTAGTTAAACGGAGATCTGTTTTTGGAGACCTGTGTGAAATCAAGATATTTCAATTGATTGTAGTAAAAATACACCTGTACTGTATCTGGAAGGTCCAACTGCTGGTGAGTTAGTATCCCGGCAAAAACTACACCGTGGAGACAAAAGAACATTCCAAGCAACTCTACAAAAAGGTTATTGAAAAGCATAAGTCAGGAGATGGATACAAGAAAATCTCCAAGTCATTGAATATCCCTTGGAGTATTGTTGAGTCAAATCATCAAGAAATGGAAAAGATATGGCACAGCTGTAAATCTGCCTAGAGCAGGTTGTCCTCAAAAACTGAGTGACCCTGCAAGAAGGGGACTAGTGATGGAGGCCACCAAGAGACCTATGACAACTCTGGAGGAGTTAGAAGCTTCAGTGGCTGAGATAGGAGAGACTGCACTTACAACAACTGTTGTCCAGGTGCTTCAGCTTTATGGGAGAGTTGCAAAGAGAAAGTCACTGTTGAAAAAAACTCACATGAAATCTCAGCTAAAGTGTACCAGAAGGCATGTGGGAGACTCTGAAGTCAGCTGGAAGTAGGTTCTATGGTCTGATGAAACCAAAATTGAGCTTTTTTTGCCATCAGACCAAACGTTATGTTTGGTGTAAGCCAAACACCACACATCATCAAAAATGCACCATCCCTACCGTGAAGCACGGCTGCATCATCCTATGGGGATGCTTCACTGCAGCAGGCCCTGGAAGGCTTGTGAAGGTAGAGGGTAAAATGAATGCAGCAAAATACAGGGAAATCCTGATGCAGTCTACAAGAGAACTGCAACTTGGGAGAAGATTTGTCTTCCAGCAAGACAATGATCTCAAGCATAATGCCAAAGCTACATAGGAATGGCTTAAAAACAACAAAGTTAATGTCCTGGAGTGGCTAAGTCAGAGTCCAGTCCTCAATCCAATTGATAATTAGTGGCTTCACTTGAAAAGGGCTGTTCACTCACCATCCCCATGCAATCTGACAGAGCTTTTACGATGATATAAATGGCATGGATGAAGGCACCAAAGTTATGGATGCTATAAACACTGACAAATAAAGAAAGGTGTGAAGAGGACATAGAAAAGCTACAAAGAGATATGGGAATTCTAAGCAAGGCAGGCAAATGGAGTATAATGTAGGAAAATGAGAAATCGTGGTGGGAAAAATAAGAAGATATATTTTCCAAGTATTGAGAGGTGGCAGGGCTCTGAGAATTGGTTTATTACTATTGGCATGTGCACCGAGGTACAGTGAAAAGCTTTCCAGTAAGATTGTTCCGGACAAACGTACATTGACATAGTACAGACAGACAGACAGACATACTTTATCAATCCCGAGGGAAATTGGGTTTCATTACAGCCGCACCAACCAAGAATAGTGAAGAAATATAGCAATATAAAACCATAAATAATTAAATAATAATAAGTTAATCATGCCAAGTGGAAATAAGTCCAGGACCAGCCTATTGGCTCAGGGTGTCTGACACTCCGAGGGAGGAGTTGTAAAGTTTGATGGCCACAGGCAGGAATGACTTCCTATGACACTCAGTGTTACATCTCAGTGGAATGAGTCTCTAGCTGAATGTACTCCTGTGCCTAACCAGTACATTATAGAAACATAGAAAATAGGTGCAGGAGTAGGCCATTCAGCCCTTTGAGCCTGCACCAGCATTCAGTATGATCATGGCTGATCATCCAACTCAGAACCCTGTACCTGCTTTCTCTCCATACCCCCGATCCCTTTAGCCACAAGGGCCATATCTAACTTCCTCTTAAATAGAGCCAATGAACTGGCCTCAACTGTTTCCTGTGGCAGAGAAATCCACAGATTCACCACTCTCTGTGTGAAGAAGTTTTTCCTCATCTCGGTCCTAAAAGGCTTCCCCTTTATCCTTAAACTGTGACCCCTTGTTCTGGACTTCCCCAACATTGGAATCAATCTTCCTGCATCTAGCCTGTCCACTCCCTTTAAAATTTTTTTATGTTTCAATAAGATCCCCCCTCAATCTTCTAAATTCCAGTGAGTATAAGCCTAGTCGATCCAGTCTTTCTTCATATGAAAGTCCTGCCATCCCAGGAATCAATCTGGTGAATGATTGGAGTGGAGTGGATGGGAGTCATTGTCCAAGATGGCATGCAACTTGGACAGCATCCTCTTTTCAGACATCACCGTCAGAGAGTCCAGTTCCACCCCCACAACATCACTGGCCTTACGACTGAGTTTGTTGATTCTGTTGGTGTCTGCTACCCTCAGCCTGCTGCCCCAGCACACAACAGCAAACATGACAGCACTGGCAGATGTTAAAGGACCTCAGTCTCCTCAGGAAATAGGAAAAAGGAAAAACAAAATGCAGAATATAGTGTTACACATACAGAGAAAGTGCAGTGCAGTTGGACAAGTAAAGTGTAAGGGCCATTACAGGGTGGATTAAATGCGGAAGGGTGTAGGTGTTCCAGCACTCAATTCATTAAAGCTAGCATACTGGGACAGGAAGTATTTAGGAAACTACAGGATAACCTCCCGACTTTTGTTTATGATTTATTGTCAACAGTGGTTGGCCTCATCAGCAACAAAGATGAGATGGCACACAGAGAGAAGGTAGAGAGGCTTCTTCCCTCAAGCTGTGAGACTAATGAATACCCTGCCACCACCGAGATTTCATCACTGGGACAGCAAGCTGTTTACTGTTTACCTGTGCACTACACTGCACTGTTTACACTACATGAATTTTGAATTACATTTCCTTAACTTGTTTGTGGTAATATTTGTTATATGTGCTGTGTGTGATATATGATTGTTGGTGCACTGTGGTCTGGAGGAACGTTTTGTTTGGTTGTATATATGTACAGTCGACCCTCCTTATCCATGAGTTCCGCATGCGCGAGTTCAACCAACCGCGAATCAAGAAAACCCTGAAGTGCTCTTCCAGCACTTGTTGTTCGAGCATTGTTCACCTCGCATCTCGTTCGTTCGCTACTTTGTTTCTGTGAAAAAATTGCTCCTAAGAAGCAATTACAAGGCCAAAGCAATTCCTCAAAGGCTTAAGAGGGAGCATTAAGTGCTATCTCTTGCTGAGTGTGTGGCTAGAGGACATGTCACAGAAGCATATCCCTGTCGGTGGCCAAATTATACCTGAAAAAGCTCTTAGTCTCTATGAGCACTATTGTGACGGGGTTGATGAGAGCGAGAGAAAAGAGTTTAAGGCTAGTAAGGGATGGCTGACCGGCTATGTAAAGAATGTAAAGAACGTAAAGATCACGGGAGAATCACCATCGGCTAATGCCAAGGCCGCAGCAGCGTTCCCAGAGGAGCTCAAGAAACTCATAGAAGAGAAAGGCTACCTTGCAAGATTTGTTTGATGATGCAAAGAAAAAGAAGAGACAGCTTCCTTTAACAATGGTTCTAACTAAAGCATCTGCAATCCTGAAATCTCGACGTTCAACGCTTGAAGATCCTCAGCCGTCAACCTCCCCAGTTCCTGACTTCAGTATTATTGAGCCTCCTCCAAAGCATCCTCATTCCTTAAACAACACAGTGTAACAACAACTGTACAGGTATTACAAGTTTTACTCGTTGTTTGATCATTGTTTGCCTCGCATCTCGTTCGTTCACTGCTTGTCTTGTGAGCGAGAGGAACATGTACAGACACTTTTTTCTTGTCATTATTCCCTAAACAATACAGTATAACAACTATTTACACAGCATTTACATTGTATTAGGTATTATAAGTAATCTAGAGACGATTTACAGTGTATGGGAGGATGTGAGTAGGTTATATGCAAATACTACACCATTTTATATAAGGGACTTGAGCATCCACATTTTTTGGTATCCATGGGAGGTCCCAGAACCAATCCCTTGTGGATAAGGAGGGCTGACTGTACAATCAGATGACATTAAAGTTGAACTTGAACTAGGAGATTAAATGCATTTGTAGGGAGGTTATTCATTAATGTAAAGGATTGGTGAGATCATGTCTGGACCACTGTCTATAGTATTGCTCTTCTTATTTCAGAATGTTAGTGCATTGGAAAAAATTAATTGAAGGCTTAACAAATACATGGAGGAACTCAACAGGTCAGGCAGCATGTATGGAGGTGATAAACAGTCGTTCCAGACTGAGACTTTTCAAAAGTAAAGGTTGGACAGGCTCAGCTTATGTACAACAGAGTTTAGAAATGGGAAAGAGAACACTGTGTTTTGACGAAGTCTTTCAGCAATGGAAGTGGATTCATCTGGTGGGTTAGGAGTCTCTCATTACTCAGCAGTTAAAGCAACCTCAACTTGAGAGTCACATCCCTCCCTCCTCCTCTTCAACCCAGAGGTTTGCACCTGACTTTGAATCAATGCACCTCTCTGGTATTAAACAGGTTGGTGAAGTTCCATAGATAGTTGATGCTGGGATGGGAGGGAGATGGAAATAAGATTAAGATTTTAAGATTAACTTTATTTGTCACATATACATCAAACTGTACAGTGAAATGTGATGTTTGCATCAAATCAAATCAGTGAAGATTGTGCTGGGCAGCCTGCAAGTGTTGCCACGCTTCCAGCACCAACATAACTAACGAATCCTAACCATACATCTTTGGAATGTGGGAGGAAACTGGAGCAGCTAGAGGAAGCCTTGTGGTCACTGGGAGAAGTACAAACTCCTTACACACAATTGCGGTATCAAACTGCAATCTTACAACCAGTGCTTTAAAGTGTTGTGCTGCTATGCTACTGTGCTACCCTATTTAAAGGCAGGAATCACTGTGATTAAATCTCACATTCCAAAAACACATGAGTTAATTAATGATTTGGTCACATGGGTGTAACTGGGTGACATGGGCTCACTGGGCTGAAAGGCCTGTTAGTGTGCTGAATTTCTAAATAAAATAAGATAAAAATAAAGCAACCAGCATTGAATTTCCAAACAGCTACGTTTAGAATCAGAATCAGGTTTATTATCACTGACATATGTTGTGAAATTTGGGGATTTCTGGCAGCAGTACAGTACAACGTATAAAAAATGACTAAGTTACAATTAAAGATAATAACCAGCGCAAAAGCGGTAGTGTTCATGGACTATTTTCTCTGCCCAGATGCATTTCACTATGTAGTTTATGCATTATTCATTATATTTAAAGTTAGTTAGAGTCATAGAGTTATATAACACTACAGTTCAGAAATAGATCTTTTGACTATCTAGTTGGTGCCAAGTGTGATGGGTGCATGGAACACACTGTTGGACGTAGTGATAGAGGCAGATACATTAGGAACATTTCAGACTCTTTAGACACATGGATGGAAGAAAAATGGTGGGCTATGTGGAAGAGAAAGGCAATATTGATCTTAGAGTAGGTTGAATGGTCGGCACAACATTGTGGACCAAAGGGCCTGTGCCTAGGAGACAATTCTAATGCAGGCAAATTGGGTTTGTACAAATGGGCAAAAAGCTCGGCATGGAAGTGGTGAACTGAAGAGTTGTTTCAAAGCTGTACAATTCCAGGACTTTGTAAGAGGCAATATAGGAATAGATATTTATTAAAGGAAGAGCAGGTGAGTATAAACTGTTGTATAGGCATGCTGGATAAACTGAGTGGTTCTCACTGTAAATTCTGCATAGGATTTTGGATGGTGGAAAACTGAGTTTGGATTATGTACAACACTGGAGTTTATGTTTGGAATACCAATTCTTCTATTGCTATTGAAATTCTAAATTCTAAAGCTGCTTCATGTCAGTAAATGCTGGAAACCAGCCTCTAATTAGTCACTGTAGAGAAGGAAGCAGTTTTTGAGTTTCTGTTTCCAGCACTCATGGTTTGGTTTTCTATTTTGCTGTTAATTTATTCAATTCTCCTATCCACACCTCCTCCAGACCTTAGATCTTCACCCACCATTGTTTATGTCCTCCACTTCTTCCAGGTCTCACCACCATCACAGACCTTTGCTAACCACCTGCACCTTTGCTCAATTCCTACTGACAATCCTTTCTGACAACCCATGATTGCTCCCCCTCCAACGTCCCACCCCAATGCCCCTATCCCTTGCACTTTCCACATCTCAAACCTGGACAATTGACTTCAGTCCATTTCCTGTGCAGGTGCTTCACCTGAAGTGATGATCTCTCCTGATGCCCGATCACAGCTGGAGTGGACACCTCAAACAAATCATTCAGCAGTATGCCAGCCACCAACCACTTCCCGTGCCTTTACTGATGTCTTTCATCCTCCACCTTTCTGTCTTTCCTGACAGCGCTTGTAAAAGTGTCTTAAAAGTTTATTTAAATAAATAGATGAGCTTACAATGAGGTTATCCAATGCACAAGGCTGAAAGAAAACCTACCTTCTGTTATTCTGGGGAGCCTTTAAACAATGTAAGACCAGAGGCCACTGCCTCTGTTAAATCTGAGGACATTTAGGATTTAAACGATAGTATTGGTGACAGAAACACTATACCATTTAAATTAACTGAAGAAATCTAGCTGACAGATGCCAGCAAAGAATAGTAGAGCCAGCATTCATCATTATTTGCTCATTAAATGAACACATTGCCTGTTTTAGGCTTGTTCCAACTTAGAATATCCTTAACTTTGCATGCTGCTACAGTAAATGTCCAAGTAGGCCAGACAGATTTGTATTTTTTTTATAGTGCTCTTCACTATATTTGACAAGTGCCTGGCAGTTATTGAAAAACCGCTGATGTGCTGTCACAGTTGTGGTGTGGCCCGAACAGTTCCTGCAACACACTAGTGACCAGAAAACATGCATTGGTCTCATTAAATAGAGGAGGGTTAAGTAAAGAGTGGGGGAGGTCTGGCATCTCTCTGATAACCATGGAATGGGTGGATTCTCCAGCAATGGGATGACTATCCACTGTCCCAGCATGGGCCCATCCCACTAAGAGACAAGAATGGAAGTGAGCTGATCAAGGGCAGTGGTAATCAGTGCCCCAGAAAACACTTCGAGGAACTCCTTTAGCGTGGATTTGTTTCTGACGCAAGTGTCTTTCAAACCACCCTATAATAAACTTTCTGCTCAAATGCATTCACCTTCTTCTTTCCCTTTATGCCATGGTCTAATGTCCTCTCCTATCAGATCGCTTCTTCAACCCTTTGTCTTCTCTACCTGTCACATCCCAGCTTTTCACATTATACCTGCTCCTCCTCCTGCCCCTACTCTTTTATTCTGGTTTCTGCCCTCTTTCTTTCCAGTCCTAATGAAGGGTCTCAGTCCAAACATCCTTTCCTACATTGATACAGTCTAACCCGTCACATTTTGTGTGTATTGACCAAGATTTTCATCATCTGCGGTCTCTCCCGTATGCACCAACATCAAATTCTACCCTTTCCCTCCACTTCTTTACACTGGCTAATCTCATCTATCGATGAAGGCTCTTGAACCGAAATGTCGACTGTCCATTTCCCTTCACAGACGCTACCTAACTTGCTGAGTTCCTCATGTGCTGCACAGTACCAGCATCTGCAGTCCCTTTTGTCAAGCTCCTAAACTCTGGGGAGAAAGTTCAGTCACAAATTCAGAACCTTATCATGTATTTTTGGAAAGAGAAGGTCATGCAGGGAAGCTTGAAGTAGACATGAGAAAAGAGACAATCTACTCGTAGTAAAGCAGAGAGCTTTGCACATCCTCAGTCACAGAGAAAGTCAAATAAACTGTTATGCCAACTGCTACACCACCGTGCTGCCTTCAAAAGGCCAAGCAGCGTCTGAGTAGAGAAAACATCTATGTTTCAAATCGAAACAGGGCAGAGTGTGTAGAGGGGTTGAGATGGCAGGTGAGGAAGCGGGTCCTGTTTGTGTGGAGTCAGGTGGGGGAGGAAAGTGAAAAGGTAGAGATAGAGGCTGGAAGGTGATAAGTGGAACCTGATAAGGGAGGTATGATGGACAGATGGAATCAGGTGGGAGAGGGACAGGAAGGGTTGGCTGCATTTCTCATTATAATATTATAACAATATGATATCCTGAAGTTCACCATTACTGAAACTTTCATTTTTTTCCCAACTTGGACAATTACTCAAATAGTAATGCCCCAGTTGCTATGAGGGCACTTGAGAAGCATTCAGATCAGTAGTCCAAGCTTCTAGGTACTTATTTAATAACTTAACTGCTACTCTAATCTGATCGCTGCACTTTCCCTGTAACCACAACACTATTTTCTGCATAAACACAAGAAATTCTGCAGATGTGTGAATCTACACACAAAATGCTGGAGGAACTCAGCAGGTTAGGCTGTATCTATAGAGAGGAATAAGCAGTCAACATTTTGAGCCATTAAAACATGAATTCTTTATTCTGTTCCATAGATGCTACCTAACCCGTTGAGTTCCTCCAGCATCTGTGTGGCTATAATCTGCATTCTGCTTTCCTTTTAACTACCTTAATGTATTTGAGAACAGAATGAGTTGTTTGGATGGCACACAAACTAAAGCTTTTTATTGTATCTTGGTGTCTGTGACATATTAAACCAATTCCACTGTCTCCAAATCTGTCATTGGATAATTACCAACTTTGAATAGAATAATCATCCTCTCATTGGCCAATACTAATAAGGATTCTGATTCAGAAACAGCTTTTTCCCCTCCACTATCAGATTTTTGATTTGGTTCATGAACACTTCCTTGCCATTTCTTCTTTTTGACACTATTTATACTATAAACGCGATGTAATGATGCAGCTCTATAATACTCTGGTTAGGCCACACTTGGAGTACTGTGTCCCGTTCTGGTCACCTCACTATAGGAAGGATGTGGAAGCATTATGTAAAGAGGGTTTCTTCATTTTGTTAACTAGCAGGAATGCTAATTTACAGATAACGAGAATGGTATTCCTTCGTAAATTAAATGGGGATTAATGTTCTTTCTTCTGAGTCTGTAAGCTTTAGTTGACGGGCTTTTGGGCAGATTGGCGCGAGGGGGTCGAGAGAGAGGACGCAATGCTGTAAGCTGGGCGAGGAACGGACCCCAAAGGGGGGCCTGAAGCCGGGAGGTACTCCAAGGAGGGGGGATGAAGCTAGATGTGCTTGGTTGACCACTCGGAGGGTCCTGAGCTGCGAGTCGAGGAGTTCGGAGGGTCCTGAGCTGTGAGTCGAGGAGTTCGGAGGGTCCTGAGCTGTGAGTCGAGGAGTTCGGAGGGTCCTGAGCTGCGAGTCGAGGAGTTCGGAGGGGATCGAAGGGTGGCCAGAAGACTTCAGTAATTGAGCTCCAACGGTTGTGCATGAAGTGGTTTGGACTTTGATAAGTTTGGCGCCTTTTCTTTATTTTTTTTCTCTTCATATATACTGTATCGTTATTAATCACTTAGTTACAGTAACCTTTATAAATTGTACTCATTTAATCGCTTATGGTGTACTGTCTGTTTTTGGGCGAGGCGGGGACATCACACAGCATCCACACCAGCTGATTACCCAGTTTGGCGGGGCCGAAGGCTGCTCCCCCTAGACGAGAACGAGCTGAGCAAGCCTGAGGTGACCCAGGGGGTTACAATTAGAAAGGGTACAGAGGCAATTTACCAGGATGCTGCCTGGTTTAGAGAGTATGCATTATGATCAGAGATTAAAGGAGCTAGGGCTTTACTCTTTGGAGAGAAGGAGGATGAGAGGAGACATGATAGAGGTGTACAAGATATTATGAGGAATAGACAGAGTGGACAGCCAGTGCCTCTTCCCCAGGGCACCACCGCTCAGTACAAGAGGACATGGCTTTAAGGTAAGGGGAGGGAAGTTCAAGTGGGATATTAGAGGAAGGTTTTTCACTCAGAGAGTGGTTGGTGTGTGGAATGCACTGCCTGAGTCAGTGGTGGAGGCAGATACACTAGTGAAGTTTAAGAGACTACTAGACAGGTATATGGAGGAATTTAAGGTGGGGGGGTTATATGTGAGGCAGGGTTTGAGGGTCGGCACAACATTGTGGGCCGAAGGGCCTGTAATGTGCTGTACTATTCTATGTTCTATTTTTGTAATTGATAGTCACTTTTGTCTTTATATTGTACTGCTGCTGCAAAGCAACAAATGTTGCACTATTTAAGACAGTGATTATAAACTAAATTCTGATTTGAAGTAAAAGTGATAAAATCAATGAAATTAAATACACCACCATTTTGTTTTTATCCCCACAAAAGGAGACAACCAGCACAATGATTTGCAGTGCCAGCAATAACTGATTGGTGTTCAATTCCTGCCGCTGTCTGTAAGGAGTTTCTCTCTGTGACCGTGTGGGTTTCCTCCAGGAGCTCCAGTTTCCTCCCACATTCCAAAGATGTCCAGGTTAGTGGAAGTAAATTGTGGGCATGCATTGTTGGCACAGGAAGCATAGTGACACTTGCAGGCTGCCCCCAACACAGCCTTGGATTGTGCTGGTAGTTGATGCAAACAACGCATTTCTCTCTGTGTTTCAATGTTTTGATACTTTAATCTCATCTATATTGTAATTTTGTCTTTACATTGACTGCTACTGCTGCAAAGCAACAAATTTCACGTCATATATGACAGTGATAATAAGCCTGATTCTGATAACTAAAAGTAATCAAAGCAATGAAATTAAGCACACCACCATTTTGTTTTTACCGCAATACCAGAGAGTAAACACTAATCCAGGAAATTTTTGGAATGTTAGGAATTATTAATGGTGATACTGCAAATTCTCAGAATGGACAGTGGATTAGATCAGTTTTAGGCTTTGCCAGAAAATGTCAGGGATCAAAGTTTAAGCTTTTCACACTAACTGTCAGCTGACTCTCACCACCTGGGGACATTACTACAAAGGCTCTGAAATTAACTGTGTTTATAATTGAGCAGTATCGCAGCAGTGCTGGAGAGAGAGGGACAGGATACCGGAAACATTGGGAGGATTGTAGTGGAATATTTGGTGGCATCATGTGGATAAGGATGTAGGGGGGTGTTTTGTCTGAAAATACAACTTGGTTCTAAAGCCTTCTCCTGTTATCAGCAATTATACTGATGTTTGTTAATTATTCATAGCACCAGCTGCTACACAATCTGTCACTGTGAAGATCTAACAAGTGAACTGTTAATCTATCTTCACTGTTCCTTTACACCCTTGACCTGCTCACAGAAGGGAGAAATTAATGGTAACACACACAAAGTGCTAGAGGAACTCAGCAGGCCAGGCAGCATCTATGGAAAAGAATAAACAGTCGACGTTTTAGGCGGAGACCCTTCATCAGGTCTGGAAAAAAGGACAAGAAGTCTTTCACCTCAATACCACTGAAAGTTCATTTACTCATGTCAGTGTGAATGCACCCCCGCTGTGCTCCACATCTGAGGCAAAAGATGAGTTTTATGAGAACCTTGCAGCCACCATCAGGAATACCCCCAGAAAGGAACATCTTGTAAACCTGGGTGACTTCAATGCCAGACTGAGCACAGAATACAACTCATGGCCCTTTGATGTGGGCAAGATGAATGAGAATGGACAGTGATTGCTGGGAGTTCTGCACCTGTCATGATCCATGTATCACCAACTCATACAATACTTCCAGACCAAGTTACAACACCAGGTTTCCTGGCGACACCCTCACTCCAGATGCTGACACCACCTGGACAGGTGCTCCTTCTCGGCAGCGTGCTTTTCACATGTTCCTACCATAGTGCAGACCTCTTGCAAGATCAGACTGCAGTCAAATAAATTTCATCATGCTAAACAAGGGAACCCTTGCATTGATGTCAGCAAGATGTCTACTCAGACCTGCTGGAGCAGTTTGCTAAGTCCTTCAAGAAAATCTCAGTGCCCAGCAGCCTGAAAACTCTGTCACAGAGAAATGGAAACTTCTGTGGAGTACCATCTACAGCACAGCCTTAGTTACCTTTGGGAAGAAAACCTCAAAAACAAATGAATGGTTCAAAGCCAAATCCAACAAGATGACCCCCATCATTGAAGCCAATGTGCTGCCCTAGCTGAGTATAAGCGTTAGCCAACTGAGAGGAACCTACAGATCCTCAGGGCTACTCAAAGTAAAGTTCAGCAGACTGCCAGGTGCTGTACCATTAAGTACTGGATGCACATCAGTGGAGACATCCAGACTGTAGCACAAAATATCCTCTCAGAACAGAGGCTTCCTTCAAATCCGTCAATAGGGAAGTAATCACAGACAGGGGCAAACAGAAGGAGAGATGCACAGAACATTACTCTGACCTCTACTCTAGACTGAACACTGTCACCACCTCAGCCTGGACACCATTGAGTGCATCTGACAATGGAAGAACTGGATACAGAGCTATCCCTACCGGAGCTCAGTAAGGTTATCAGCAGCTTTGCTTCAGGGGAGGCACCAGGCAATGATGGGATTTCCCCCAGACCTAATTAAAGACTACATTACTGCACCCTCTGCATGAAGTCCTCTGAGAGAAAGGAGCTGTACCACAGGATATGAGGAACGCCAAGATCATTACCCTCTCCAAAATAAAGGTGAAAGAAGTGATGGTAACAACTACAGGGGCATCTCCCTTTTGAGTGTTGTTGGCAAAATCTTTGCCCAAGTCTTGATCCACCTACAGAAGTTGGCTGAACGTGTCTACCCGGAATCACATAGTGGCTTTGTGCTGGAAGGTCAACTATCAACATAATTTTCTTTCTCTGCCAACTCCAGGAGAAGTCCAGGGAATAAAAGAAGCCCCTCTATGTTGCTTTTATTGGTCTCACAAAGGCATTTGACTTGGTCAGCAGAGACTGGCTCTTTGAGTTCTCCTCTAAGGTAGGCTGCCTGCCAGGATGACAGAGCATGATCAGATCTTTCCACAACAACATGAAGGGGACTGTGCTGTACAACGGCTGCTCTTCGGAGCCCTTGAAGAAACAATATTAATCAAGGCTGTGTTCTCTCCTCAACACTCTTTGAAATCTTCTTTGTCCTTCTCCTGAGGCACTCATTTGGCACCGCAACAGAAGGTATCTATCTCCGCATTAGATCAGATGACAACCTTTCTAACCACACCCACCTAAGAGCCAAAGCCAAAGTGCTCGAGGCTATGATCAGAGACATGCTATTTGCTGATGATTCAGCAGCCGCAACTCATTCTGCAGCACCTTCAGAGCTTGATGGATCACTTCTCTCAGGCCTGCAAGGAATTTGGTCTGGCTATCAGCCTGAAAAAGACAAAAGTCCTGGACAAGATGTGGAGCCATCACCAGTCATTACCACTGATAACTACAAACTGAATGTTGTTCATCATTTCACATACTTGGGGTCCATCATCAGTGACATCCCTTCCTTGAGCACATAAATTGATAATTACATCGGGTAGGCTGCACTAACTCTTGCCTCCATCACCACATGAGAAAAGAGGAAACATAATTGGTGCTGTTGCTTTGTAGGTGTATGCGTTGGTTTGAAGGTAGAATGAACATAAAAAATGTACAGATTGCATTGAGTTTTGTTATGAATAAAGTATATTTTTGAAATAAAAAGAATGAATGAGCCTATCTCACAATGCTCACTTTCAATGAATGAATTGTTAAAAAATGCTGTGAAAATAATTCTGGAAATGAAATATCATTTTTGGAAATGGTAGACTGAGAGATTTGAACTGTATCTTACATTAAACAACAACCTCTGATGCAATTACACATACAAACCACCAGAGGAGGCTTATCAAAGATATGAATAACTTTTATGCACCACAGCAAACATCCTATCCAGATGCATTACAGCTTGGTATGGCAACTACTCTGCCCATGATTGCAAGAGTTGTGGACATAAGCTTAGCACATCAAGGAAACGAACTCTCCTCCATGAACTCGGACTACACTTCTTGCTGCCATTATAGTATAATGTACATACTTCGATAATGAATCCACTTCGAACTTTTTGAATTTTGAACCATCAGGCTCCTGAACCAGTGTGGATAACTTCATTCACCTAAACACTGAACTGAGTCCATAAACTATAGACTTATTTTCAAGGACCTGACAACTCTTGTTCACAGTATTGTTTATTTATTTATTTTTAATTATTTGCAGGATTAGTCTTTTTGTCCGTTTTTTCATAAATTCAAATTTTTTAAACATTTTTCTGGAAAATGCCTGCAAGAAAATGAATCTCATGGCTGTATGTGGTGACATATACGTACTTTGATAATAAATTTACTTTGATTTTGACAAGTTACCCCTAATGCAAGGATATTTTCAATAGTGGGAGAGTCTAGATCCAGAGAGCATAGTGTCTGAATAAAGCGACGTCCCTTCAGCACAGAGATGAGGAGGAATTTCTCTAGCCAGAGGGGAGTGAATTTGTAGATTCAAAGTTCAAAGTAAATTTATTATCAAAGTACATATATGTCACCATCTACAATCTGAGATTCGATTTCTTGTGGGCATACTCAATAAATCTATGGAATAATAACCATAACAGAATCTGTGAAAGACTGTCCAACTAGGGTGTTCAACCAGAGTGCAGAAGACAACAAACAGGCAGGTATGGAGGCCAAATCATTAGGCATATTTAAAGCAGAAGTTGATCGGTTCTTGATTAGTAAGGAGCACCAAAGGTTAGAAACATAGAAACATAGAAAACTTACAGCACAATACAGGCCTTTCGGCCTACAAAGCTGTGCCGAACATGTCCTTACCTTAGAAATTACCTAGGGTTACCCATAGACCTCTGTTTTTCTAAGTTCCATGTACCTATCCTGGAGTCTCTTAAAAGACCCTATCATATCTGCATCCACTGATGTTGCCGGCAGCCCATTCCACACACTCACCACTCTCTGCATAAAAAAACTTACCCTTGACATCTCCTCTGTACCTACTTCCAAGCACTTTAAAACTGTGTCGTCTTGTGATAGCCATTTCAGCCCTGGGAAAAGGCTTCTGACTATCCACACGATCAATGCCTCTCATCATTTTATACACATCTATCAGGTCACCTGTCATCCTCCATCGCTCCAAGAAGAAAAGGCCGAATTCCCTCAACCTATTCTCATAAGGCGTGCTCCCCAATCCAGGCAGCATCCTTGTAAATCTCCACTGCACCCTTTCTATAGGAAAGGCACAGGAGGAGAAGGCACAGCGTGAGGTTTCCTCCAGAAGGGCCTGTTAATGTGCCATATCTCTAATTTAAAAAAAGCAGCACAAATTCCCTTTGGAATCTGCAGATTGGCAGCATGTACAGTGAGGACAGGAGGCTGATCATGGACTGGATCAAGAAACAATGGAAAGCTTTTGCCTGCGTGCCATCCAAGTAGGGGCACCACGATAGCATAGAGGTTAGTACGACACTATTACAGCTCGGGTGTTATCACAGTCCAACGACGTACTGGTCAGTAGGTTCATTGGTCATTGTCAATTGTCCAGTCATTAGGCTTAGGTTAAACCATTGGGTTTTTGGATGGTGCAGCTCAAAGGCTGGAAGGGCCAGTTCTGCACTGTATCTTGAAACAAATAGACATACATAATAGACATGACATACATCAGTACATTGAGGTAGTGGAAAGGGAAACAGAACAGACTTTCTGTAAAAAGAAAACAAAGCTAGCCTAAAGAACCATCACAGAACAATAAACAAGGTTAACAGTTATTCAATGAGAGGTCTGCTCAAGAGCCTGATAACAGCAGTCTGTGAGTAGAGATTTTGGGATGGGTGGAGAAGATATAGGGTACTGGCGCTAATGCTAATACAAGAAGCCCAGATTGGAGCATTGGCTCAGGACTGATGTTGTAAAGTGCAAAAAGCAGTAAAACAATAAAAGGTGTGGAAAGGGAATTAAAGAGAAAATAAAAGGAGATTGCTAACTATCATGGAATTGCACTGTTATCTGTCCATTTTTGGATGGCTAAATCAAATTCCTCTGCAAAATGAAATAGGGAATCAAACACAAGACTGAAACTTGTTTTTGCACACATTTCATCTGTTGATCTATTTATATTATGGGGAGTGATGTGCAGTGTTACCAAGGAAACCGCACGATTTATTGACTCTCTTTAGCTGATGAAGGAACGGTGCTTTGCAACAAAGGGTGGCTTGGAAAAGCCACGGATTTTAATCTTATTTCCACATCCAGGGATTCTGCAGACAAATAGAGTTTTATGGCTGAGATCCATGATTAAGGCATGGGGTATCCCAGCAGAGTTTAACAATATGCTGGTGATTGAGGTATAGGACAGGGTGATGAGATTTTCAGCTATGATTGTAACCTGTTAACTGTGAGTGATGAGATCAGAAAATAGGTGACATGACGCTGAAACATTCACACCATCACAGAACAATAAACAAGGTTAACACAGCTCCAGGAGGGTGGAGAAGGAGGGGAGGAGGAGGAGAGGGGGATGAGGGGGAAGCAGTGGGAAAGGGGAGGGGGTGGAGGGGGAGGAGTGGAGGAGAGGGGAGGAGAATGGGAGTGGGGGAGGGGTGGTGCTTGGGAGGAGGAGGGGGAGGAGGAGGATGGGGATGTGGATGGGGAGGTGGATGGAGGGAGGATGGGGAGGAGAGGGGAGTAGGATGGGAGGTGGAGAGTGAAGGAGGGGGCAGGAGGGGGAGGAGAAGGGGTGGAGTAGAGAGGGGCAGAAGGGGAGGGGAGGGGTAGGGGCAGTATGGGAGGACAGAGTGGAGAGGAGAGGGGAAGCGAGGGGGTGGGGGAGGGTTGTGGAGTGGTGGGGACAGTGCAGAGGGTGAGGGGTGGAGGGGAGGGGGAGGAGTGCAAGAGGAGTGGAGAGGTGTTAGAAGGAAGGAGGACAAGTGTAGGGGGTAGGAGGAGGAAGCGAGCAAATAGGAGGGGAGGGGGTAAGGGGAGAGGAGAAAGGGGGAGGAGGGAAAGATGAAGGGGTGGGAGAGTGAGGGGAGTGGGGGAAGGGAGGGAGAGGGGAAGGAGGAGAGGAAGGGGAGGGGAGGAGGATAGGGTTGGGGGGAGAGGGAGGATAGGAGTAAGGCGGGGAGTGGGAGAGGATGGGTAAGGTGGGGAGGGAAAGGGTGTGGTGATGAGGGGGAGTGGGAGGGGTTGAGGTGTGAGTGGGGGGGGTGAGGTGAGGATGGGGAGCAGGTGAGGGGGGAGTGAGGAGAGGGAGTGTGGGTTAGATTTGGATGGGGTGGGAAGGAGTTTAGAGGGAGGAATAAAAGTTGGGGTTTGGCGCTGGTACTGGGAGGGAAGGGGTTAGGCTGGATCCTTGGGTAGACCGCATTTTGGTAAATCAGATCAGATAGCTGACCTCCTCCTACCTGCATACAGACAAAGTTTGAAAAACAAGGCTTCAGGGATTAGGATAGCTAAGGGATGGTTGTGGAAGACAGAGGAATATTGACAGGATTGCTTTGATCAGTGTCTATCTAATGAACACATCAGGGTTTTAACAGACTTTATTAATGATGAGTGTGTCCCCACTAAATTGTTCAAAGTCTTCCCCAATCAGAAGTCCTGAATGAACCATGAAGATTCAAAATGTGCTGAGGCATTCAAGTCTGGAGACCAAGAGGTGCAGGTATGTTCTCCGGAAAAGCACCTCACGGGCCAAGTGGAGATTTCAGACCAAAATGGAATCAATGAGGGATGCTCAAGAGCTGTGGCAGTGTTTGAATACTATAACCTCCTACAAAGTTAAAGCGAACAACATGGAGGAGCAACAGAGCTTCACTTCCAGATGAGCTCAATGTCTTCCATGCTCGCTTTAACTATCAGAATATGGAGGAACTCCCACATCTCTTGATGATCCTTTGATCTCAGTATTTGTAGCTAAGGTGTGGACTGCCTTCAGGAGGATGAATCCAAGGAAAGCATCCAGCCTGGATGTGGTACCTGGCCATGTTCTAAATACCTGTGCTGACCAACTGGCAGATGTGTTGTGGCACCCGCCTGCTTCTAGCAGGCTTCAATTATATCTGTGCCCAAGAACAGTATGGTCACCTGCCTCAATGACTATCACCCAGTGGCACTTACATCCACAGTGATGAAGTGCTTTGAGAGGCTGGTGATGAAACATATCAGCTTCTGCCTGAGAAGTGACTTGTATCCATTCCAATTTGCCTACTGGAGCAACAGGTCCACAGCTTATGCCATCTCATTGGCTCTTTGCACAACCCTGGAATATCTGGATGGCAAAGATGTATACATCAGGATGCTCTTTATCAATTACAGCTCAGCATCTAATACCAACATCTGCTCAAAACTACAAGACCTTGGCCTCAATAACCCCTTGTGCGATTGACTCTTGGATTTCCTCACTTGTGGACCCCAATCAGTTCAGATTGGCAAAGACATCTCCTCCACGATCTCCATTAGCACATGGATGTGTACCTAGCACCCCGCTCTACTTGCTTTACACATATGACTGTGCAGCTAAGTACAGCTCCAGCACCACATACAAGTTTCCTGATGACGCCATTGTTGTGAGCCATATTAAAGGTGGTGATGAATCAGCATTCAGCAGAAGGATCGAAAATTTGTCACAACAACAACCTCTCACTCAATGTCAGCAAGACCAAGGAGCTGATTGTAGACTTCAGGAGAGGGAAACCAGAGGTCCATGAGCCAGCCCTCTTTGGAGGATCAGAGGTGGAGAAGCTTAACAGCTTTACATTCCTGGGTGATACTATTTCAGGAGGCCTGTCCTGTGCAATTGTGAAGAAAGCATGACGGTGCCTCTAATTCCTTTGCAGTCTGCTGAGATCCAGCATGACATCAAAAACCTTGGCAAACTGCTATAGGTGTGTGATGGAAAAAGGTGCTGACTGACTACATTGTGACCTGTTATGGGAACACCAATACCTCTGAACAGAGCATCCTACAAAAGATAGTGGATGGGGCCCAGTACATCACGGGTAAAGCCCTCCCAACCATTGAGCACATCTAAATGAAGTATTGCTGTAGAAAAGCAGGATCTGTCATCAGAGATCCTCACCCCCCCCCCCAACCCCCGGCCATGCTCTCTTCTCATTGCTGCCATCAGGTAGAAGGTACAGGAGCCTCAGGACTCACACTACCAGGTTCAAGAACAGTTACTACCCCTCAACTATCAGGCTCTTGAATAAAAGGGGATGACTACATTCACTTGCTTATCCATTGAGATGTTCCCACAAGCAGTGATCTCACTTTAGGACTCTATCTCATTATCTCATGTTCTCATATTTATATTTGTATTTGCATGGTTTGGTGTCTTGTGCACTCTTGTTGATCTTGTTCTATTTAATATTCTATAGATTTATTGAGTACACCCACAGGAAAATGAATCTCTGAGTTGTACATGGTGATATATATGTACTTTGATAATAAATTTACTTTGACTTGAAGGGGATGGGAAGGAGGGAGATCGGAGGGGGAGTGGGGAGGAGGGGAGAGAGGAGTGGGAGTGGGGAGGGAGGGAGAGAGGAAAGGGATTGGGGAGGGTTTTGCAGGGGGGGTGGGAAGGAAGAGAGAAAGTGTGGAAGAAGGAGGGTTGAGAAGGGGGGGGGGATAAATGAAAGAGGGATGTTAAACAAATATTTCTTTACTCTGAGGCTGTGCTTTCTGGTCCTAGACTCTCCTACTAATGGAAACATCCTCATCACATCCACTCTGTCCCAGCCTTTCAATATTCAGTAGGCTTCAATGAGATCACCCTTCATTATTCTGAATTCCAGAGACATCAAACACTCCTCATTTGCCAATTAATCATGGGGGACTCTGACAAACACTTTGCTAATATCCATGTATATTACATCCCATGTCCTACCCTCACTGTTCTTGTTTTGAAACCCTTCAAAATATCCAATTAAACCATTAAAAGAATCCATATGGACAGTCCTTAACTAACTTGAGCCTCTCTAACAACTGACTCATGTTTTCTAATAACACTGGACAACAAATTTTTTCAAAAGTATTGCTTCCTCAGACACTTTTGTTGGTTATGATAGACCGCTTGAAGCTGAGCACAAATATAATTTCAGACCACTTGTTTTTCCAAATGCCTACAAGAAATCAACCTTTATTGAATATAACGTGTTGAATTGCATTAGAGTGCTGATGCTTTGCAATAAGCTAAAGATGTTTTATTGGGAATTTTTGTTTTTTCTCAGTGTCTGAGGTGTCCAACAATTATCATCTTAAATATCCAACAATAATCGGCCAGCATTGATGGATTCCAGTTACCCTGATGCCATTTCTCCATGACCACAGCATGAAACCTCTCAGCATGCTCTTCACTGACAGCACCAAGATTTGCAGGGAAGAAGCCAAAATGGGAATACAGAAAATGAATCTTTAGTGACATGTTGCACTTCATGGTTTTGTATGGTTGAAGCACGTTGCCAACCAGCTGCATGTAGTTTGGTGCTCTGTAGTTTGACCAGTGTAGTTTGCTCTGTAATTTGTCAAGAAAAGTTTCAACAACATCCAAGGATGCTTTCCATGCGATCTTCTTTGGGCCCACTAGAAGTTATTTGAATTGCCTTGTTTGAGTTGTGGACCAACAAAAATGCTTTCCTTAATCTTGTCATCAGTTATTCTGGGAAACATCCATCTCAAATACTGAAAGCCTTCATGGAATTTTTGTGCCTGGTGACAGCAGATTCCATCCTTGTAGTTTTGAATCCAGTAATTTTGCTTTTGCCTTTGATGAACACAAGTCTCTGACCAGGTCATTTAACTCAGATTGAGTTATCAGTTGAGGCTCACTTGACACAAAGGGCTCAAAATCTGTATCAGCATCAATGTCATTTTCCATTCCTGGCTTGTAAATCATGGCATCTTCGCCTGCCTCTTCTAGACTCCATGACTCTGGTGGCTTCAGTACTGGAAGACTATCGTCATGCCTCAAGCACAGGTCTCAAGGCTGAAGGGTATTCTCGTTTTTAGCAGAGAAACCAGACACACTGGTCAGACAGAAGTATCAGTCTGTCACTTGATCCTTCTGCTCTCACCATATCATCGGGACGGTGAACAGCATTGACTTCCGAGATCCTCTGAGCCAAGCTCTAAGATCGACAGGGCATGTTGCGCAACAAAAGTGAGGAGCCCAGGCTTTGTCTTGGTCGCCAACTTTACACCCTAAGTACAGCTCGTGAGCTTTCTTAATAAGAGGAGTCATCCTCCATCCTTGAGATTTGAGTGCATACTCGCCACAAATATAACAGAAAGTGTTGCGGCTGTTGCAACATTGGCAAGACATTTTGCTACCACAAATGCTCTTGAAAATACGATTACTGTGTTATAATGAGTACACACAATCTGCTATGTGCTTAGAGCATGCGCATCAATGTGATCGCAAACTGATATACATGCAAACGCAATGCATAGAACGGTGAGTGAGTGTTGCTTTTATAGCCTTTCTAAGACCTGCCCTGCCATGCAGCATCCACCCTGCCTAATCATGCCCAGGTAGGCCTGAACAAGATAGAAAACGTTTCAGCTTGCATTCGGGACATCGTTTTAATTGACTTGAATTACGAAGTTAAATAATAAAGATAGCAACTTCAAAAAAAAACTGATCAGTAGCATAAAATCCATAAGATACATCTGAAGGTATTCAGGAAGCAAAATCTTTAGTGTCTAGTGATATCAGACCACTGGAAATGATGCTGGAGAGGTAGTAATGGGGGACATGGAAATGACAGGCAAACTGAATAAGTATTTTGCATCAATATTAATTGCTGGAAGTTCGAAAGTGTCAGGGGAAGAAGTGAGTGAGGTTGCCATCACTAGGGAGAAATGCTTGAGGAACTGAAAGATCTGAAGGTAGATAAGTCACATGGACCAGATAGACTACACTCCAGGGTTCAGAAAGAGGTGGCTGAAGAGATTGTGGAGGCATTAGTAATGATCCTTCAAGAATCACTAGATCTTGATATAGTTCTGGAGGACTGGAAATTTGAAAATGTCACTCCATTCTTCAAGAAGAGAGAGAAGCAGAAGAAAGAAAATTATAGGCCAGTTAGTCTGACCTCAGTGGTTGGGAAGATGCTGGAGTTGTTTGTTTCGGGGATGTGGTTTCGGAGGCACTTGATAAAATAGGCCAAAGTTAGCATGGGAAAAGGGAAAATCTTGCCTGACAGATCTGTTGTAATTCTTTGATGAAACAACAAGCAGGATAGATGAAGGAGAATCGGTAGGTATAATGTAGGTGGATTTTCTGAAGGCCTTTGACAAGGTGTCACACATGAGACTGCTTAACAAGTTAAGAACCCATGGTGTTATAGGAAAGATACTAACATAGATAAAGCATTGGCTCATTGGCAGGAGGCAAAGAGTAGGAATAAAGGGAGACTTTTCTTGTTGGCTGCCAGTGACTAGTGGTGTTCCTCACTAATATCCTAGTGGGAAGGTTTGCTAGTGCTGCACAGTGAGGGGTGGGTGAGTGGGGGAGAAGATGGTTTAAACTAGAGTTGCAGAGAGATGAGAACCAGAGTGCCAGAACAGATAGTGGAGTAGTTGTGGAGAAAGATGTTACGCTAACATACAAAGTCAGGAATCAAAAGGTTGAGCATGGTGGGACTAATGTCCTGAGCTGCATTTATTTCAGTGCAAGGAGTGATGAGCTCAGGACATGGATCAACTCCTGGAATTATTACATTGTAGCTATTAGTGGGACTTGGTCGCAGGAGGGGCAGGACTGACAACTCAATATTCTGGGGTTCCGCTGTTTTAGGTGTGATAAAGCAGGAGGGATTAGAAGGGGGAGGGGTGATATTACTAGTCAGGGAAAATATCATGGCAATGCTCAGTCAGAACAGACTGTAGAGCTTATCTAGTGAGGCTTTATGGGTACAACTGAGGAATAAGAAAAGTATGACCACATTAAAGAGATTATATTATTGGCCACCCAACAGTCCATGGGATTTAGAGGAGCACATTTGTAGAGAGATCGCAAACTGTTGCAAGAAACATAATGTTGTGTTAGTATGTGATTTTAGCTTTCCATGTATTGATTGGAACTCCTATACTGTTAAAGGACTAGATGGGATAAAATGTGTCAGATGTGTTCAGGAAAGTTTCTTTATCAGTACATCGAAGTGCCAATGAACATAGAACAATACAGCACATTACAGGCCCTTCAGCCCACAATGTTGTGCTGACCCTTAAACCCTGCCTCCCATATAACTCTCCACTTTAAATTCCTCCATATACTTGTCTAGCAGTCTTTTAAATTTCACTAGTGTATCTGCCTCAGGCAGTGCATTCCACACACCAACCACTCTCTGAGTAAAAAACCTTCCTCTAATATCCCCCTTGAACTTTCCTCCCCTTACCTTAAAGCCATGTCCTCTTGTACTGAACAGTGGTGCCCTGGGGAAGAGGTGCTCTATCTATTTATTTTGTGCAATACTAGATCTCCTATTAAGAAATGAGACAGGGCAGGTAACAGAAGTTTGTGTAGGGAAACACTTTGCATCTAGTGATTATAGTGCCATTAGTTTCAAGGTAATTTTGGAAAAGGATAGGTCTGGTTCTCAGGTTGAGATATTATATTGGAGAAAGGGCAACTTTGATGTATCAGAAAGGTTCTGGCAATGTGGATTGGAACAGGCTGTTTTCTGGCAAAGATGTACTTGGTAAATGGGAGGTCTTCAAAAGTGATATTTGAGAGTACAGAGTTTGTACGTCAGAACATTGGTTTTTGAGAGGTATTAAGACTCTGGTTAAGAAAAGGAGGGAGGTGCATATCAGGTATAGGCAGACAGGAACAAATCATGTACTTATGGAGTATAAGAAATGCAAGAGAACGCTTAAGAAGGAAATCAGTAAGGCAAAAAGAAGACACATTTGCTCTTTCAAACAAGGTGAAGGAGATATATTAAGGTCAAAAGGACAAAATTGGTCCTCTGAAAGGTAGAGTGGTAATCTATGTTTGGAGCTGAATGAGGTGGGCAAATCTTAAATGGATTTTTTTGCATCTGTATTTACTCAGGAGACAGACACAGAGTCTATAGAAGTGAGGCAAAACAGCAGCGAGTTCATGGACTCTGTACAGATTACAGAGGAGGAGGTGTTTGCTATCTTAAGGCAAATTAGGGTGGATAAACCCCAGGACCTGGCAAGGTGTGCCCTTGGACCCTGTGGGAGACTGGTGCAGAAATTTCAGGAGCCCTAGCAGAGTTATTTCAAACATCCTTGGCCATGGGTGAAGTGCTGGAAGATTGGAGGATAGCCGGATATATAAGCATTTGAATCGGCAGGGACTGATTAGGGAGAGTCAGCATTGATTTACAGACAGACAGACATACTTTATTGATCCCGAGGGAAATTGGGTTTCGTTACAGCCGCACCAACCAAGAATAGTGATGAAATATAGCAATGTAAAACATAAATAATTAAATAATAATAAATTAATCATGCCAAGTGGAAATAAGTCCAGGGCCAGCCTATTGGCTCAGGGCGTCTGACACTCCGAAGGAGGAGTTGTGAAGTTTGATGGCCACAGGCAGGAATGACTTCCTGTGACGCTCAGTGTTACATCTCGGTGGAATGAGTCTCTGGCTGAATGTACTCCTGTGCCTAACCAGTACATTATGGAGTGATTGGGAGTCATTGTCCAAGATGGCATGCAACTTGGACAGCATCCGCTTTTCAGACACCACCGTCAGAGAGTCCAGTTCCACCCCCACAACATCACTGGCCTTACAAATGAGTTTGTTGATTCTGTTGGTGTCTGCTACCCTCAGCCTGCTGCCCCAGCACACAACAGCAAACATGATAGCACTGGCCTCCACAGACTCATAGAACATCCTCAGCATCGTCTAGCAGATGTTAAAGGACCTCAGTCTCCTCAGGAAATAGAGACAGCTCTGACCCTTCTTGTAGACAGCCTCAGTGTTCTTTGACCAGTCCAGTTTATTGTCCATTCATATCCCCAGGTATTTGTAATCCTCCACTTTGTGTGGATTTGTGTGTAGTAGTCATGTGTAACCAATCGTATAGAGTTTTTCAAGGAAATTACCAGGAAAGCTGATGAAGGCAAGACAGTGGATTTTGTCTATATGGGTTTTAGTCAGGTATTTGACAAGATCCCGCATGGGAGGTTGGTCAAGAAGGTTCAGTTACTTGGCTTTCAAGATGAGGTAGTAAATTGGATTAGACATTGGTTTCATGGAAAAAGCCAGGGAATGGTAGTAGATGGTTGCCTCTCTGACTGGAGGCCTGTGATGAGTAGTATTTCTTAAGGATTGGTGCTGGGTTTGTTGTTTGTCATCTATATTAGTGATCTGGATGATAAACTGGATCTGCAAATTTGTGGATGACACTGAGATTGGGGGCATAGTGGACAGTGTGGAAGGCTATCATGGCTTGCAGAGGGATCTGCACCAGCTGGAAAAATGGGCTGAAAAATGGCAGATGGAATTTAATGCAGACAAGTGGGAGGTGTTGCATTTCAGTAGGACCAACCAGGGTAAGTCTTACATGCTGAGCGGTTGGACACTAAGCAGTGTGGTAGAACAAAGGGACCTGGGAATGCAGATCCATGAATTCCTTGAAAGTCATGTCACAGGTAGATAGGTTCATAAGGAAAGCTTTTGGCACATTGATTTCTTAAAGGCAATGTATTGAATACAGGAATTAAGATGTTATGTTGAAATTGTACAAGATGTTGGTGAGGCCTAATTTGGAGTATTGTTTGCAGTTTTGGTCTCTACCTATAGGAAAGATGTAAATAAGAATGAAAGAGTGTGGAGAAAATCTACAAGCATGTTGCTGAGACTTGATGACCTGAGTTCAAGGAAACGTTGAATAGGTTAGGACTTTATTCCTTAGAATGTAGAAGATTGAGGGAAGATTTCATAGAGGTATACAAAATTATGAGGGGTAAATGTAAATAGGCTTCTTCCATTGAGATTGGGTGAGACTACTAGAGGTCATGTGTTAAAGGTGGAAGGTGAAATCTTTAAAGGGAATGTGAGGGGGAACCACTCAGGTAGTAGTGAGAATATGGAATGAGCTGCCAGAGTAAGTGGTGGTTGTGGGGTTGATTTCAACATTGAAGAGAAATTTACATAGTTCTCGATGAGAGCAGTATAGAGGGCTATAGTTTTGGTGCAGGCTGATGGGACTAGGGAGATTAATGGATTAGCACAGAATAGATGGGCTGATGGGCCTGTTTCTGTGTTGTAGTGTTTTATGACTTCTATGACTCTCAACCCCATTCTCCTGCCTTTTCCCCATAACCTTTGACACCCTTAGTAATGAAGAACCTGTCAAACACTGCCTTAAATATTCCAATGACTTGACATCCACAGCGTGTGTGGCAATGAGTTCCACAGATTCACCACCTACCAACTAAAGAACTTTCTCCTCATCGCTGTTCTACTGGGACATGTTGTATTCTGAGGCTGTGCCCTCTGGTCCGAGACTCCCCCAATGTAGGAAATATCTTCTTCACATCCTCTTCATATCTAGACCTTACAGTATTTGTTAGGTTTCAATGAGATCCTTCCTCATTCTTCTAAACTCCAGTGACTACAGGCTTGGAGCAATCAAATGCTTCTCATATGTTAACGTTTTCATTCCAGGATCATTCTCGTGAACCTCCTCTGGACCCTCCCCAATGCCAGAATATCCTTTCTTAAATAAGGGGCCTAAAACTGTCAAAAATACTCCAAGTGTGATCTGACCAATGCTTCCACACTCTGAGGCTGCCATTACAGTCTTTTCTTTGGTCAACTTCTTTCCCTTCCCAACTGTAAAGCATCTTAAACTTCTTTCAATTTTAACCACAAATAATTCTTCCTGCACTTTCTTTGCCTCTTTATTGACACCTGAAACTTTCGTCATCAACTCTTTCTAGTGCAAAGCTCCTGGCAAGCTTTCTTTTATTTTTGGCTCTACCTTGTGTTACGAATATTTGGACATTCATGGGTCACAGAGCTGGGAGTTTCTACAACAGGTACATATTTGTTCTGAACTTTCTATATCTCTCCTACTCTGGCACTGGGTATTTTTTCTGATCCTCTGGTCAGCTTCAGACAGATGCTTTCAATCCATTTTTATTAAATCATATCTTAGTCCTGTAAAGTCAGTCTTTCTCTAGCTTAGAAGTTTTTCGTATAATTTCATCGAAGTTTGCACAGATTTGACATGTCATCTAAAACTTTGACAACTTCTATAGATGCATAGCGGAGAGTATCCTGACTGGTGGCATCACAGACGGATGAAAACACCAATGCCCAAGAATGAAAAAACCTACTAAAAGTGGTGGCTAGAGCCCAGTCCGACACAGGTAAGGCCCTCACTGGCATTGAGCACACCTACAAGGAACACTGCCACAAGGAAGTGTTCCTTGTAGTGTTCCATTATCAAGGACCCCCACCATCCTCACCACGCTCTGTTTTCACTGTTGTCATTGGGAAGAAGATACAGGAACTTTAGATCTCAGGCCATCAGGTTCAGGAACAGTTATTAGCCCTGAAACATCAAGATGCTGAGCTAATCACCACCTACAAATTTGCTGACGATACAACCATTGTTGGTAGAATCTCAGCTGGTGACGAGAGGGCGTACAGGAGTGAGATATGCCAACTAGTAGAGTGGTGTCATGGCAACAACCTGGCACTCAACATCAGTAAGATGAAAGGGCTGATTGTGGACTTCAGGAAAGGTAAGACAAAGGAACACATACCAATCCTCATAAAGAGATCAGAAGTGGAGAGAGTGACCAGCTTCAAGTTCCTGGGTGTCAAGATCTCTGAGGATCTAAATGGTCCCAACATATTGATGTAGTCATAAAGAAGGCAAGACAGCAGCTATACTTTATTAGGAGTTTAAAGAGATTTGGTATGTCAACAAATACGCTCAAAAACTTCTATAGTTGTACCGTGGAGAGCATCCTGACAGGCTGCATCACTGTCTGGTGTGGGGGGACTACTGTACAGGACCAAAAGAAGCTGCAGAAGGTTGTAAATCTAGTCAGCTCCATTTTGGGCACTAGGCTACAAAGTACCCAGGACATCTTTAGGAAGTGGTGTCTCAGAAAGGCAGCATCCATTATTAAAGATCTCCAGCACCCAGGGCATGTCCCTTTCTTACTGTTACCATCAGGTAGGAGATACAGAAGCCTGAAGGCACACACTCAGTGATTCAGGAACGGCTTCTTCCCCTCTGCCATCCGATTCCTAAATGGACATTGAAGCTTTGGAAGCTCACTTTTTTAATATACAGTATTTCTGTTTCTGCATATTTTTAATAATCTATTCAATATATGCAATTGATTTACTTGTTTATTTATTATGTTTTATTTTATTTTATTTATTATTATATTTTTCTCTCTCTCTCTCTCTCTCTGCTAGATTATGTATTGCATTCAACTGCTGCTGCTATGTTAACAAATTTCACATCACATGACAGTGATAATAAACCTGATTCTGATTCTGATAATATGGATACCTTCACTCATCTCAACACTGAACTGATCACTGAATACCACCTATAGACTCACTTTCACTGACTCTACAACTCATATTCTCAGTATACTTATTTATTATTATTACTACTATTTTGTATTTGCATGGTTTGTTGATTTTTGCACATTGGTTGCTTGTCAGTCATTGTGTATGGTTTATCATTGATTCTACTGTATGTCTTTGTTCTATGGTGATTGCCTGCAAGAAAACGATTCTCAGGGAGGTATATGGTAACATAGACATGTTTTGATAATAAGTTTCCTTTGAACTTTGAACAGTGCGGGGAACAGTGTTGGGAGGTGATAGGTGGAAGAGGTGTAGGGTTGAAAAAAGAGAGGACATGGAAGAAAGGGAAGGAGGAGGGGAATCAGAGGAAGGAGAAGGGCAGCTGAAGAGGAGAGAAGGGATAAGAGTGTAACCAGTGTGAGGAATGAATTAATCCTGATGAAGGGTCTCAGCCCAAATCATTGACTATTTTCCCCTCTCCACAGATTCTGCCTCAGTTCCTCCAGCATTTTGTGCACGTTGCTGGGAGAAGGCTTGTACAAAGGAGAGTCACCTTCTGATGAGAACAAACTGTTTGGCCAAATGGCTAGGGTGGTGGGGACTTTGGTTATGGTGGCTGCTTTACTGAGGCAGTGAAAAGTGTAGACAGAGTCCATGGAGAAGAGGCTAGTTTCCATGATGTGCTGGGCACAATTCTTCGCAGAATCTTGTAGTCACGTTACAGAACAGTTGCCGTAGCAAGCTATTATGCATCTCGATTGAATGCTTTCTATGGTGTATGATTAAAAAGTGGCAAAGGTTGATGGGGACAAGCCAAATTTCTTTAGCCTTCTGAGGAAGTAATAAAGACATGAAGTAATGGGTCCAAGTTCCATCCCAGGTCTCCAAAACCTGGTGGACACCAGTGCAGTATTGAAAGAGTATCGCACTGTCACAGACGAAACCTTTCAAACTAACCATTAAAACGATGATAAAGTTTTATGATGATAGGCTGAATAATCTAGAGATTTGCTCTCTGGGGTACAGGAGGCTGAGAGGTGGAAAGGTGTACAAGATGATGAGAGGCACAGATCAAGTAGATAACCAGAGACATTTTCTCAGGGTGGAAATGAGACATTTTCCCAGGGTGGAAATGGCATAATTTCAAGGCGATCAGAAGAAAATATAAAGGGTCAGAGGTATTTATTTATTTATTTTCCTTTTTTAAAAAAAAACACACACACACACACACACACACACACACACACACACACACAAAGTGGTGGGTGCGTGGAATTTGCTGCCAGGGGTGGTGGTTTGAGATAGCTAGATTGGGCACACTTAAGAAACTTTAGATACACACCTGGATGATAAGGGTTAGATTGATTTTAAAGTCAGCATAACATCATGGGACAAAGGGCCTGTGCTGTAGTGTATGTTCTATGATGTCCCGTCTGCCCTCTCAAGTTGTCTTGAAGATTGCAGCACTACTTTGAATAAGATACAAGAAGCTTCAGCCAATACTTACACCCTAGTTCATTAATGGTTCGAAAACCAGGCTACTCTAATTCCTACATTAGAACAGTGGCAAACTTCAAGTTCCTGGGAACTCCTGAAAGGAATGTGACAGGTCTTTCTTCTCAAAACGGAAGATGGAAAGAATTTAGATTTGTGTGCAGAGTTTGACAATTGATTCAGCTCCAAGAAAAAACTGTTGAAAATTCTGACTGACAAATCATAAATGAGTCAGAAAGGAACAAATGACCTACTTGCTTAAACCATTCATCTCTGCAATCAAACAATAAAAGCACATGCAAGTGTTTTAAGGAATGTCTTGAAATTAATTCAAACTAGAAAGCAAAATATCCTCAGATTTAAATGCAGGGGTTCCTATAAAACATCCTTCTCGGGGTAATATCAAACTGACACTCAAACTACATCTTCATTAGTCCTAACATAAACATATCTCATTTTCAGATAGCTTATCTTATGTAATCAACTGCAGGAACTAATTTTGCATCTTGTCAAAAATGTCAACTCCAAATTACATCAAAGACATTCATTATATTTATTTATGGGTGTATAATATTGCAGGAGACATATGTAATGAATAGGCCACTCTTAATGCTCTGACCAAAAACTTTTTAGTTAAAACTAATTTTTGAAATTTGTGCTATCCAACAGATATTCTGACTGCTTTGGGGCTAAAGATAAATTTAAGGTTCTGGCCTAGATTTTCTGATCTATTGGTGTCACTGGGACATAACCACAAAACAGGGAGATTTTATTCATTAATAAAGAAGACCAGTGCAATAAAATATCTCCAGGAGTGTTTAACTTCAGATTCCACAAGTTGGGGATATTGCAGGTAAGGTGAAGCCCATCCCTGATTCCTTTTTGGCCATTTCAGAGGCCATGAAGAGTCATAGAGTCAGACACTTTTGGGATGGTCTGGATAATACGTGACATCAGATCCATCCAAAGACATTGGGTGGCATAGCAGTTAGCTAGCGTAATGCTAGTACAGTCCCAGCGATCACCAATAGTGGTTCAAATCCCACCGGGGCCTGTAAGGACTTTATACATCCTTCCTGTGACCATATGGGTTTCCTTGAGGTGCTCCAGTTTCTGCACACATTCCAAAAATGTACAGGTTAGGATTAGAGTTGTGGGCAGAAGATTGGACACTTGTGGACTGCCCAGCACAATCCTCGTTGATTTGATTTGATGCAAGCGACAGATTCCATTGTATGCTTCGATGTTTCGATGTAAATGTGACAAATAAAAGTAATCTTTATCTCACTGGATTTCAGATAAAAATGGAATTTAAAACAAAATGCTATTAAATAATTCAAATTTAAATTCCCAGCAGCTTTGGTAGGATTCAAACTCTTGCCTTAGAATTGATGGTCCAGATCTCTGGGCAGCATTCCAGCTTTGCAGACACTAAGCTATCGCACTCCTTGGCAACTCTGAATTTTCCAGAGTGCCCAAGAGGCTTTTGAAGCTGAACACAAATGTTTATTTATGCCAATAATTTCTTGCAAATTCCTGATGGCGCCAACTCTCATTATGGCCCACTCTTAGAATGTTGGCAACTCTCCCGTGTTTTCTCTCACTTGTGAGCAAAGACTGGAATGGTTCAAAGCTAAAAGGAGCCTAGACAGTTATACAGGTGGTGCCAGCTCCTCATTTCCAGATTTTACTTGTACTGGATTTGTAGGGGTGGTACAGTGGCATAGCGATTAACACAATCACTTTACAGTTTGATTCCCACTGCTGTCTGTCAGGAGCTTGTGCATTCTCCCCATGACTGTGTGAGTTTCCTTAGGGTTATCCAGTATCCTCCCACATTCCAAAGACAAAGTTAGTGGTTGTGGGCACGCCATGTCGGCACATGGCGCGGAAGCATGGCCACCTGCAGCGTCAACATTTGCGTCATTTGGTCATTGGTGCAAAAAATTCATTTCACTTCAAAGTTTTAATGTACATGTGACAAATAAAGCTAGTCTTTATCTTTAAATAACTCAGTTCCCATGTGACCATTAACATCAGCTACAGGCCAGCAGTCATTCACTGGCAGTAGTGCATCATGTAATGAGACCAAAGAACTCAACCAGCCAATAGTTTGGATGATAGAGGCTGCAACCATGTAGGAATTACTCTGGTTTAATACAAAGATCATAGAATCAAAGTACTGGACTTGAAAGTTAGCACAGATATATAGAGGTAGAAGGTGGCATGGTTACTTAGTGGTTAGTGTGACACTTTACAGCATCAGTGATCACAGGTTCAGTTTGAAGGGGGTTTGTAGATTTTCCTCATGGCTGAGTGGCTTTCTCTGGGTGTTCTAGGGTGCTCTGGTTCTCCCACATTCCAAAAATGCACAGGTTAGGTTTAGGATTAGGTTTATGCTTTTGGTTATGGTTAGTAAGTTGTGGGCATGCCTTGAAAAATATTCAGCCCCACAACTACTTTCACATTTTCTAAATTTAAAATATACTGAAGTAGAATGTTTTGGGGCTAATCTACAAAACTTTGCACATCATGTCAAATCAAGTCAACAATTTACCAAAAATTATAAACCAAAATTCCAAGGCTGAGAAAGTATTTATCACCTTTGTAAGTATTACACTAACTGTCCTCAGATGCAATATACAGTATTACTTTATTGAGTCATCCAATTTGTTGACGTAGAAAATTTGGAGGATCACCTGTTTTCAATGAATTCATAAGAATAAATACCCCCTCTCTTTGTAAGGTCCTACAGAATGGTAGAAATTTCAACCGACCAAACCAAAATGAAGGCAAATGAGCATTCAAGACAAGTGCACTTGTAAGAGAGGTGACTGTGACACCAACTCACTCTGAGTGAGTTGCAGAAGTCAGTGGCTGCAACTGGAGATGAAATTCATGTCTCCACAATCTCTAAGCCCTTGCACAAAAAGGGTATTGATGGAAAAGTGGTAAGGAAGAAGCACTGGCTAAAAAATAAAACATATCCTTCTGTGGCATGCGACCAAGTGGTTAAGGCATTGGACTAGCAATTTGAAGGTCATGAGTTTGAGACTCAGCCGAGGCAATGTGTTGTGTCCTTGAGCAAGGCACTTAACCACACATTGCTCCAGTCCACCAAGCTGAAAATGGGTACCGGCAAAATGCTGGGGGATAACCTTGCGATAGACTGGCGTCCTATCTGGGTTGGGGGGGGGGGGGGGAGTCTCATACTCTCAGTCGCTTCACGTCATGGTAACTGGCATAAGCACTGGCCTGATGAGCCTATAAGGCTTGGGACAGACTTTAACTTAACTTTTTACCCATAAAGACTTTAGAAAGTATCACTAGAAGATACTGTAAAGATGAGGCCAAAGTGTAACTTTTTGGCCTCAACACTAAGCGGTACGCATGGTGTAAATCTAATACTGTGCAACAGCTGGGTTACACAATCCCTTCTGTAAAAGGGATGCGTTTCAGCAGCATGGAATGGAAATCTGGTCAGGATTGATGTGAAGATGAATGCTGATAAATACAGTGAGATCCTGGATAAAAACCTGCTAGCCTCTGCCAGAAAGCTTAAACTAGATAGGAAGTTCATCTTTCAGCAGAACAACGACCCAAAGTAGACTGTCAGAGCAACCATTGAATACTTCAAATGAAGAAAATTAATGTCCTTGAGTGACCCAGTCAGAGTCTTGATCTTAACCCAATTGAACATCTCTGGCACAACTTCAAGATTGCTGTCCACTGCTGCTCCTCAGCTTGAGCACTTTTGTAAGGAGGAATGGGCAAATTTTGCTCCCTCACCTTGTGCAAAGCGAATAGACACTAATCCAAAAAGACTGTAATAGCTACGAGTCTGAGGCTTGACGCTCGGCCTCAGTCTCCAGGACATAGTATGATAGACACTCACTCCTGGTTCCTTCTTCCAGTCAATAAAAGCCGATATCTCGCCTTACGTCTCAGTGTGAGTTATTGATGGTGCATCAATTTTATTGACTGGAAGAAGGAACCAGGAGTGAGTGTCTATCATACTATGTCCTGGAGACTGCCGAGCGTCAGGCCTCAGATCGCCTTTATACAGGGGTCTGTGGGAGGAGCCACAGGAGCAGTCAGCAGGGGGCGTGTCCAGACAGGTATATGTAGTTCACCACACTGTCCACTGCTGCTCCTCAGCTTGAGCACTTTTGTAAGGAGGAATGGGCAAATTTTGCTCCCTCACCTTGTGCAAAGCGAATAGACACTAATCCAAAAAGACTGTAATAGCTACGAGAGGTGGTTCAACTAAGTACTGTTCAAAAGTATTCTCCTCAAAAGTACTGAGCAAAAAGGGAGAATACTTTTGAACTGCTGACATTTCAGTTTTTGATTTTTTAGTTTTTCATATTTTACAATTTTCCCTGTTTTTGGGCTCTACTGTGAAAAAGGAGTATGTGATTCACAAATAAAAATTTGCAGTTAAATTAATCAAAATCCCTGGTGGTAATGCTCATTTGTGTGAACAATGGGTTGGGGCCTGAATACTTTAACAAGGCACTGTATATTGGCGCCGGAAACATGATGACACTTGGAGGCTGTCCCCAGCACATCACAAAATGATGATGCATTTACACATTTTACTGTAGATTTCAATGTACTATATGTGACAAATAAAGCTAATCTTTACATAGTGGGCCAAAGGGCCTACATCTGTTTGATGTGACCATAAGTTATCATAATGAGTAACCTGGTCTATTCATGGAAAAAATGCAACAGTTCCTTTTAGTAAAGACAAGTCTTTAAAACTAAAAAACTAAAATTCACACCCTTCTTTTCAAATCCCTCTATGGACTCAATCCTCCTTAGATGAACCACTACTCACTGAAAGTGGATGAGAATTTACAGGTGGAGAACGAATTTAACTCCTCCAGTTTTGATCTTTGAACATGCCCCATTTTCTTTAACTCATCATTGATGGTAAGACCTTCACATACACTCAATAGCCACTTTATTAGGTACACCTGCTCGTTAATGCAAATATCTAATCAGCCAATCACGTGGCAGCAACTCAACAGATGAACGCATGCAGACATGGTCAAGAGGTTCAGCTGTTGTTCTGATCAGATATCAGAATGGGGAGGAAATGTGATCAAAGTGACTTTGACCATGGAATGATTGTTGGTACCACAAGGGATGGTTGGGTTATCTTAAAAACTGCTGATTTCTTGGGATTTTCATGTAAAACATTCCTAGAGTTTACAGAGAATGATGCGAAAAATAAAATCATCCAGTGATTGGCAGTTCCATGCGCGAAAAATCTTTGTTAATGAGAGAGAACAGAGGAAAATGGCCAGGTTGGTTTAAGCTGACAGGAAGGCAACAGTAACACAAATAACCACACGTTACAACAGTGGTGTGCAGAAGAGCATCTCTGAACACACAGCACATTAAACCTTGAAGTGGATGGGCTACAACAGCATAATAGACAATAGACAATAGGTACAGAAGTAGACCATTCGGCCCTTCGAGCCTGCACCGCGATTTTGAGATCATGGCTGATCAATTACTATCTATACCCGGTTCCTGCCTTGTCCCCATATCTCTTGATTCCCCTATCCATAAGATACCTAGCTAGCTCCTTCTTGAAAGCATCCAGAGAATTGGCCTCCACTACATTCCGAGGCAGTGCATTCCAGACCCCCACAACTCTCTGGGAGAAGAAGTTTTTCCTTAACTCTGTCCTAAATGACCTACCCCTTATTCTCAAACTATGCCCTCTGGTACTGGACTCTCCCAGCATCTGGAACATATTTCCCGCCTCTATCTTGTCCAATCCCTTAATAATCTTATATGTTTCAATCAGATCCCCTCTCAATCTCCTTAATTCCAGTGTGTACAAGCCCAGTCTCTCTAACCTCTCTGCGTAAGACTGTCCAGACATCCCAGGAATTAACCTTGTGAATCTACGCTGCACTTCCTCTACAGCCAGGATGTCCTTCCTTAACCCTGGAGACCAAAACTGTACACAATACTCCAGGTGTGGTCTCACCAGGGCTCTGTACAAATGCAAGAGGATTTCCTTGCTTTTGTACTCAATTCCCTTTTTAATAAAGGCCAACATTTCATTAGCCTTCTTCACTGCCTGCTGCACTTGCTCATTCACCTTCAGTGACTGATGAACAAGGACTCCTGGATCTCTTTGTATTTCTCCCTTACCTAACTTTACACCGTTCAGATAATAATCTGCCTTCCTGTTCTTACTCCCAAAGTGGATAACCTCACACTTATTCACATTAAACGCCATCTGCCATCTGCCCATTCACCCAGCCTATCCAAGTCACCCTGAATTCTCCTAACATCCTCATCACATGTCACACTGCCACCCAGTTTAGTATCATCAGCAAATTTGCTGATGTTATTTTCTATGCCTTCATCTAAATCATTGACGTAAATGGTAAACAGCTGTGGTCCCAATACCGAGCCCTGTGGCACCCCACTAGTCACCACCTGCCATTCCGAGAAACACCCATTCACCGCTACCCTTTGCTTTCTATCTGCCAACCAGTTTTCTATCCATGTCAATGTCTTCCCCCTGATGCCCTGAGCTTTGATTTTACCCACCAATCTTCTATGTGGGACCTTATCAAATGCCTTCTGAAAATTGAGGTACACTACATCCACTGGATCTCCCCTGTCTAACTTCCTGGTTACATCCTCGAAAAACTCCAACAGATTAGTCAAGCATGATTTACCCTTGGTAAATCCATGCTGGCTTGGCCCAATCCTATCACTGCTATCTAGATAATACCACCAACACAGTCAATGGCAACTTTATTATGTATAGGAGATAACTAAAAATAGTGGCCATTGAATGTATGTAGAGCAACATTTCAGAAATTCCTCCCCACCTCTCCATCCCCTTTAAAGCTTATTCTCTTGAGCAAGATTTGTTTCAGAAGCTCCTTCAATGGGTCTGTTGAATTTTGATCTGAATACCATATATAACCATATAACAATCACAGCACAGAAACAGGCCATCTTGGCCCTCCTAGTCCGTGCCGAACTCTTAATCTCACCTAGTCCCACCTACCCGCACTCAGCCCATAACCCTCCACTCCTTTCCTGTCCATATACCTATCCAATTTTACCTTAAATGACACAACTGAACTGGCCTCTACTACTTCTACAGGAAGCTCATTCCACACAGCTCTCTGAGTAAAGAAATACCCCCTCGTGTTTCCCTTAAACTTTTGCCCCCTAACTCTCAAATCATGTCCTCTTGTTTGAATCTCCCCTACTCTCAATGGAAACAGTCTATTCACGTCAACTCTATCTATCCCTCTCAAAATTTTAAATACCTCGATCAAATCCCCCCTCAACCTTCTACGCTCCAATGAATAGAGACCGAACTTGTTCAACCTTTTTCTGTAACTTAAGTGCTGAAACCCAGGTAACATCCTAGTAAATCGCCTCTGCACTCTCTCTAATTTATTGATATCTTTCCTATAATTCGGTGACCAGAACTGTGCACAATATTCCAAATTTGGCCTGACCAATGCCTTGTACAATTTTAACATTACATCCCAACTTCTGTACTCAATGCTCTGATTTATAAAGGCCAGCATTCCAAAAGCCTTCTTCACCACCCTATCTACATGAGACTCCACCTTCAGGGAACTATGCACTGTTATTCCTAGATCTCTCTGTTCCACTGCATTCCTCAATGCCCTACCATTTACCCTGTATGTTCTATTTGGATTATTCCTGCCAAAATGTAGAACCTCACACTTCTCAACATTAAACTCCATCTGCCAACATTCAGCCCATTCTTCTAACCGGCATAAATCTCCCTGCAAGCTTTGAAAACCCACCTCATTATCCACAACACCTCCTACCTTAGTATCATCAGCATACTTACTAATCCAATTTACCACCCCATCATCCAGATCATTTATGTATATTACAAACAACATTGGGCCCAAAACAGATCCCTGAGGCACCCTGCTAGTCACCGGCCTCCATCCCGATAAACAATTATCCACCACTACTCTCTGGCATCTCCCATCTAGCCACTGTTGAATCCATTTTATTACTCCAGCATTAATACCTAACGACTGAACCTTCTTAACTAACCTTCCATGTGGAACTTTGTCAAAGGCCTTGCTGAAGTCCATATAGACTACATCCACTGCCTTACCCTCATCAACATTCCTCGTAACTTCTTCAAAAAATTCAATAAGGTTTGTCAAACATGACCTTCCACGCACAAATCCATGCTGGCTACTCCTAATCAGATCCTGTCTATCCAGATAATTATAAATACTATCTCTAAGAATACTTTCCATTAATTTACCCACCACTGATGTCAAACTGACAGGTCTATAATTGCTAGGCTTCCTTCTAGAACCCTTTTTAAACAATGGAACCACATGAGCAATACGCCAATCCTCCGGCACAATCCCCGTTTCTAATGACATCTGGAAGATCTCCATCAGAGCTCCTGCTATCTCTACACAAACTTCCCTCAAGGTCCTGGGGAATATCCTGTCAGGATCCGGAGATTTATCCACTTTTAAATTTCTTAAAAGCGCCAGTACTTCCACCTCTTTAATTGTCATAGGTTCCATAACTTCCTTACTTGTTTCCCACACCTTACACAATTCAATATCCTTCTCCTTAGTGCATACCGAAGAGAAGAAATGCATACCTCATATATGCCTTGCACAGTTCAGGCACAATACAAATCCATAAACACAAGAGATTCTGCAGATGCTGGAAATCCTGAGCAACACAAAGTGACAGAGGAGCTCAGCAAGTCAAACAGCATCTATGGAGGGGGATAAACAGTTAATATCAAAATGTTGACAATTTCCTTTTAGAAGCTGCCTGACCTGCTGATTTCCTCCAGCATATTGCTTGTGTTGCTATATGAATCCAGTTTTTTATTGCTGAAGCACAACAGTGTCTCTGCTTCCTCAGGAGTTTGCGTATATTTCTCATGTTGTCTAAAACTTTGAAAAACTTCTATAGATGTGTGGTGGAGATTATACTGACTGGCTGTATCACAGCCTGGTATGGAAACACCAATGCTCTTGAAAGGAAAATCCTACAAAAAGTAGTGGATATTGCCCAGCCCATCATGATTAAAGCCCACCCCACCATTGAGCACATCTACATGGAGTGTTGTCACAGGAAAGTGCCATCCATCATCAGAGACCCAAGGCACCCAGGTCATGTGCCCTACTCGCTACTGCTATCAGGAAGATGATATAGGAGTCTCAAGACACACACGACCAGGTTCAGTAACAATTATTACCCCTCAACCACCAGGCTCTTGAAATAGAGATGATAACTTCACTCAGCTTCACTTGCCCCATCAGTGAACTGTTCCCACAACCTATGGACTCACTTTCAAGGACTCTTCTTCTCATGTTCTTGATATTTATTGCTTATTCATTTATTATTACTTTTTCTCAGCTCAAGCTGGTAAAACCTGAGCCAGGCACACTCATTTCCCAATTGCTAAGAACTTTGGACTAATCTAGTGATGTTTAGTATTGTGACTTACTGAAGATTTACACAGATATTACTGTGCGACAATAATAGATACTATTGTTCAATGCTATTATGTAGTGACTTTGGGATGATACCAGTTGTAGATATTACTATTGGGACAATGTTCATGGTCTTTCAATTTCCTCTTTTAATGCAGCATATATCTAGAGTTTTTCACTTATTGATTTCTGTATATTGAGTGTGTTTGGAATGGCTATATCTATTAAATAAGTTGTCCTTGCTTGTTTATCCTGTAATATTGCATCCAGATGGTTATTATGGATTGTCCTGTCTTTAATCAGTTGTAATAAAATTTGTTGGGCACTGACTTTAAAACTTGTATTTACAGGAAAGTATATTGTCTTTTATGAGATGGTAACTGAAAGCACGATTTTGGTGAATGATGTTTGTCTCATGATAGTGCCTGTGTAAATAATCAGATTGTGTTAAACTGCTACAGAACCCTGTAATGTGGTGGATTGTTTCTGCTTTATTCTTGGCATTTTCTGCATTTATAGTTTTGAATTTGTTGGTCTTTTATATTTTTGATGATTTTTTATGTTAACCACCTGTTCCTATATTGCCACAAGGAGCCCTTCTGTTTCTGGGAAGAGGTCTCCAACTCTGAGCCAGGAGTTTGACACTTCCTTTTGAACATCTCATCTTCTCAGATCATGGAGATGTCTTCCATGGAGGGTCACGCTCTTCCATTGGTTAACTTCTTCTATAATGAGAGTTTCTTCATTTTTCTGGGTTGTGCTTTCATTTCAGTTTAGTGGAATGTACTTCTTATTAGAATTGCATATGCTCACATGGAGTGCTGAGTCCTGTTTTTGTTGATCAAAATATAACCTTTGAAGTTTTATCTGACTGTTGTGTGAATTTTTTGTCTGTTATTCTTCTTCCTCCTTTTGTCCTAGGTAATGTTAATTTAAGTGCATTTGCGTGTACGGTACATAGTGTTTTCTAAAATCTGTCATTTCAGTTCTTATTTTTCTCTATAAGCTTTTCAGACCAGTTTCAGGCCAATATATTTTGTCAAAAGGATATGTTAATATGGGTGTTACGAAAGTGTTTATTGACTTTGTTGTATTTTTACTATTGAGCTCTGTTTGACAGGTTTTCTTAAGCCTTGAAGTAAATTCTGTTGAAAGTTCTCCCTTTATCACAGCGCGCTCTATTTTCGTTGGTTGTTTATATCCCAGATACTGATATGTTTCATATTCATCCATCAGTTGCTTTGTTTTGTATTCTGTTAGCTCCATTGCACCTTTCTTTATGTTCAATGTTCTGCATTTATCCAGTTCAAAGTTCCTGTTTATATCTTTTGAAAATAGTTCTACTATTTGTATTAATTGCTTTAGTTTTACTGACGAAGGAGTATATAATTTGAAATCATCCATGTACAGAAAGTGTGTTAAGGTATAGCACATTTCATTGTTTCTGATCTGATACCCAATTTTCATCTGATTCAGTAAGTTAGAGAGCAGGTTTAAAGCTAGACAGAACCATAGTGGTCTTAGAGAGTCACTTTGGAAAATGCCTCAGTTTATTTTGATGATGGTGGGTGACCTTTTTTTGTAGGTAGGGGTTTATAGTACGCTAATGCTTCATCAACTGTTCTAGGAATTTCGCAAGTATTGGGGACTTTGAATTTTGGTGTCTCACAAGAAGAGATTAGCAACATTGAGGAATAGGCAGGCTTTCTGATATAGACCATTGTCATAGTCATAGACCACTACAGAACAGAAAAAGGCCCTTTATCCCATCCAGTTGATGCCAAACTACTAAACTGCTGAATTCTATCAACATGTATTGTGTTAGCTAAATAGCAAATAATGGCAGAGAGAGAGAAGGGGAAGAGCGGGAGAGTGACGGGGAGAGAGAGAGGGAGAGAGAGAGAGGGAAACAGAAGGGAGAGAGGGGGATAGAGGGGGGAGGGAGAGAGGGGCAGAGAGAGGGGAGAGAGGGGGAGAGGGGAGAGAGAGAGGGGAGAGGGGGGAGGGAGAGAGGGGCAGAGAGAGAGAGGGAGAGGGAGGGGAGAGAGAGAGAGGGAGGGAGAGAGGAGCAGAGAGAGAGGGAGGAGAGAGAGGGGGAGAGAGGGGGAGAGGGGGTGCGGGAGATATGGGGAGAGAGAGGTTGGAGAGGAAGGGGAGAGAGGGGCAGAGAGAGAGGGGGAGAGGGAGGGGAGAGAGAGAGGGGGAGGGAGGAGCAGAGAGAGAGGGAGAAGAGAGAGAGGGGGAGGGAGAGAGGGAGGGGGAGAGAGAGAGGAGAGAGAAGGGAGAGAGGGGGAGGGAGAGGGGCAGAGAGAGAGGGGAGAGGGGAGAGAGGGGCAGAGAGGGAGAAGGGGGAAGGGGGGAGAGTGACGGGGGGAGAGAGGGGGGAGAGAGAGAGGGGGAAAGAGAGGGGGGAGAGGGGGAGAGAGAGAGGGGGAGAGAGAGAGGGGGAGAGAGAGGGAGAGAGAGGGAGAGAGGGGAGAGAGAGGGGAGAGAGAGAGGGGGGAGGGAGAGAGGGGCAGAGAGGGGGGAGAGAGAGGGGGAGAGGGGAGAGAGAGAAGGGGGTGAGAGAGAGGGGAAGAGAGAAATGGGGAGAGAGAGGGGGTGAGAGAAGGAGGCAGAGGGGGGGGAGAGAGGGGGAGAGAGGGAGAGAGGGGGTGCGGGAGATATGGGGAGAGAGAGGTTGGAGAGGAAGGGGAGAGAGTGGGAGAGAGAGAGGGAGAGAGATTGGGGAGAGAGTCGGGAGGGAGAGAGTGGAGAGAGAGATGATGGGAGGGAGAGAGGGGGAGTGAGAGGGGAGAGAGAGGGGGAGAGAGAGATGGGGGGATGGGGAGAGAGAGGGGAAGAGGGATTGGGGAGGGAGAGGAGGGAGAGAGAGTGGTGAGAGAGGGGGAGAAAGGGGGAGCTGGGGGGAGGAGAGGGAGAGAGAGGGGGAGAGGAGGGGGGCGAGAGAGTGGGGAGAGAGAGTGGGGAGAGAGAGAGGGGAGAGAGAAGGGGTGATGAAGGGGGAGTGAGAGAGGGGAAAGGGAGGGGTGGAGGGGGAGAGATGGGCAGAGAGAGGGGGAGGGGGAGAAAGGGGGAAAAGAGAGGGGTAGAGAGAGGGGGAGAGGGGGAGAGAGGTGGTTTAGGGTGGTGAGATGGGGGAGAGAGAGAGCAGAGGGGAGCGAGAGAGGGGAAGAGAGATTGGGGAGGGAGAAAAAGGGTGGTAAGAGAGGGGGAGAGAGAGGGGGAGAGAGAGGGGAGAGAGAGGGGGAGAGATGGGGGAGAAAGAGGTGGAGAGAGAGGGGGAGAGAGATTGGGGAGGGGGGGGAGAGAGAGGGTGGTGAGAGAGGGGGAGAGAGAATTGGGAGAGAGAGGGGGAGAGAGGGTGGAGAGAATGGGGAGAGGGAGAGGGGAGAGAGGGGGAGAAAGAGGGGGAGAGAGGGGGAGGAGAGGGAGAAAGAGGGGGAGAGGAGAGGGGGCGAGAGAGTGGGGAGAGAGAGGGGGAGAAAAAGGGGGAGAGAGGGGGAGAGAGAGCGGGCAGGAGGGAGAGAGGATGGAGAGAGAGCGGTGAGTGGGGGGAGAGAGACAGGATGGGGGAGAGAGGGGGGTGAGAGGGATAGAGAGAGAGGGGAGAGGGGGGAGAGAGGTGGTTTAGGGTGGTGAGATGGGGGAGAGAGAGGGAGGCAGAGAGGGGGGAGAGAGGTGGTGCGGGAGATATGGGGAGAGAGAGGTTGGAAAGGAAGAGGAGAGAGTGGGAGAGAGAGAGGGAGAGAAGGATAAAGAGGGGGGAGAGAGAGGCAGAGAGAGAGTGTGGAGTGGGGGGAGAGAGAGACGGGGAGAGTGGAGAGAGGGGGGTGATGAGGGGGAGTGAAAGAGGGCAGATAGAGAGTGGGGAGGGGGAGAGGGGAGAGAGGGGGGAGAGAGGGAGGGGTGAGAAAAAGTGGGTGGGCAGAGAGAGGGGGAGAGAGGCGGAGAGACAGGTGGGAGGGGGGAGACAGAGGGAGAGAGAGGAGAGAGAGGAGAGGAGAGAGGGGGTGATGAGGGGGAGCAGGGGGATAGAGAGTGGGGAGAGAGAGGTTGGTGAGAGAGCGGGCGGAGAGAGAGAAGGGGGAGCAAGACGGGGGTGAGAGAGGATGGAGAGAGAGGGGGGGAGAGAGAGGGGAGAGAATGGGAGAAGGGGAGAGAGGGGGAGAGAGAGGGAGAGGTGGAAGGGGGGAGAGGGAGGGGGAGAGAGAGGTGAGAGAGAGGGGGAGAGAGGGGGAGTGAGGGGAGAGGGGGGATAGTGAGGTGGAGAGAGAGAGGGGAGAGATAGGGGAGAGAGTGGGGGCGAGGGGTGTTCAGAGAGAGGGACAGAGAAAGAGGGGAGAGAGAGAGGGAGAGTGAGAAGGAAAGAGAGGGTGGAGAGAGGGGGGGAGAGAGGGTGGAGAGAGGGGGGAGAGAGAGGGTGGAGAGTGAGGCTGTGAGAGAGGGTGGAGAGAGAGAGTGGCGAGGGGGTGTGAGGGAGGGTGGAGATAGAGAAGGGGGAGAGAGGGTGGAGAGAAAGGTGGGAGATAGGGTGGGAGAAAGGGGGTGGACAAAGGTGGAGAGAGAGGGGTGGAAGAGAGAGTGGGGAGAGAGAGGGGGAGAAAGAGGGGAGAGAGGGGGAGAGAAAGCGGGCAGGAGGGAGAGAGGATGGAGAGAGAGCGGTGAGTGGGGGGAGAGAGACAGGATGGGGGAGAGAGAGGGGGTGAGAGGGATAGACAGAGAGGGGAGAGGGGGGAGAGAGGTGGTTTAGGGTGGTGAGATGGGGAGAGATAGGGTGTAAAGGAGGGGAGAGAGAGGGGAAGAGAGAGAAGAGGGACAGAGAGAAGGGAGAGAGGGGGGAGGGGTGAGAGAGAGGGTGGAGAGAGAGCGGGGTAGAGAGAGGGGAGAGAGAGAGGTGGAAAGAGAGGGTGGAGAGTGGGGGTAGAGGGAGAGGGGGAGAGAGGGAGAGGTGGAAGAAAGGGGGAGAGGGAGGGGGGAGAGAGAGGGGAGAGAGAGAGGGTAGAGAGAGGGGGAGAGAGAGAGGGTAGAGATAGGGGAGAGAGAGTGGGGGCGACGGGTGTTCAGAGAGAGGGGAGAGAGAGAGGGAGAGTGAGATGGAGAGAGAGGGTGGAGAGAGAGGGGGAGAGAGAGGGTGGAGAGAGGGGGGAGAGAGAGGGTGGAGAGAGGGGGAGAGAGAGGGGGTGGACAGAGGGTGGAGTGGGGGGGGAGAGAGGGGTGGAAGAGAGAGTGGGGAAAGACAGAAGGGAGAGAGTGGGGAGAGAGAGTGGGAGAGAGGGTGGAGAGAAAGAGGGGAGAGAGAGAGTGGGAGAGAGAGGGTGGAGAGAAAGAGGGGAAAGAGAGGGGAGAGAGAGGGTGGCGAGAGGGTGGGAAGGTGGGTGGAGATAGAGAAGGGGAGAAAGGGTGGAGAGAAAGGGGGAGATAGGGTGGGAGAGAGGGGGTGGACAGAGGGTGGAGAGAGGGGGAGAGGGGTGGAAGAGAGAGTGGGGAAAGAGAGAAGGGAGAGAGAGGGGGGAGAGAGAGTGGGAGAGAGAGGGTGGAGAGAAAGAGGGGGGAGAGAGGGGGAGGGAGAGAGGGGTTGAAGAGAGAGTGGGAGAGGGAGGGGAGAGAGAGAGGGGGAGGGAGAGGGGGGAGAGAGGGGGAGAGGGGGTGCGGGAGATATGGGGAGAGAGAGGTTGGAGAGGAAGGGGAGAGAGTGGGAGAGAGAGGGAGAGAGATTGGGGAGAGGAGGGGAGAGAGTGGGGAGAGAGAGGGGGAGAGAGAGGGGGGAGGGAGAGAGGGGCAGAGAGAGAGAGGGAGAGGGAGGGGAGAGAGAGAGGGGGAGGGAGAGAGGAGCAGAGAGAGAGGGAGAAGAGAGAGAGGGGGAGGGAGAGAGGGAGGGGAGAGAGAGAGGAGAGAGAAGGGAGAGAGGGGGAGGGAGAGGGGCAGAGAGAGAGGGGAGAGGGGGAGAGAGGGGCAGAGAGGGAGAAGGGGGGAGAGTGACGGGGGGAGAGGGGGGAGAGAGAGGGGGAGAGGGGAGAGAGAGAAGGGGGTGAGAGAGAGGGGAAGAGAGAAATGGGGAGAGAGAGGGGGCGAGAGAGGGAGGCAGAGGGGGGGAAGAGAGGGGGAGAGGGGGAGAGAGGGGGTGCGGGAGATATGGGGAGAGAGAGGTTGGAGAGGAAGGGGAGAGAGTGGGAGAGAGAGAGGGAGAGAGATCGGGGAGAGGAGAGGGGGAGAGAGTCGGGAGAGAGAGAGTGGAGAGAGAGATGATGGGAGGGAGAGAGGGGGAGAGAGAGGGGAGAGAGAGGGGGAGAGAGAGATGGGGGGATGGGGAGAGAGAGGGGAAGAGGGATTGGGGAGGGAGAGGAGGGAGAGAGAGTGGAGAGAGAGGGGGAGAAAGGGGGAGATGGGGGGAGGAGAGGGAGAGAGAGGGGGAGAGGAGGGGGGTGAGAGAGTGGGGAGAGAGAGTGGGGAGAGAGAGGGGAGAGAGAAGGGGTGATGAAGGGGGAGTGAGAGAGGGGAAAGGGAGGGGTGGAGGGGGAGAGATGGGCAGAGAGAGGGGGAGGGGGAGAAAGGGGGAAAAGAGAGGGGTAGAGAGAGGGGGAGAGGGGAGAGAGGTGGTTTAGGGTGGTGAGATGGGGGGAGAGAGAGAGCAGAGGGGAGCGAGAGAGGGGAAGAGAGATTGGGGAGGGAGAAAAAGGGTGGTAAGAGAGGGGGAGAGAGAGGGGGAGAGAGAGGGGAGAGAGAGGGGGAGAGATGGGGGAGAAAGAGGTGGAGAGAGAGGGGGAGAGAGATTGGGGAGGGGGGAGAGAGAGAGGGTGGTGAGAGAGGGGGAGAGAGAATTGGGAGAGAGAGGGGGAGAGAGGGTGGAGAGAATGGGGAGAGGGAGAGGGGAGAGAGGGGGAGAAAGAGGGGGGAGAGAGGGGGAGGAGAGGGAGAAAGAGGGGGAGAGGAGAGGGGGGCGAGAGAGTGGGGAGAGAGAGGGGGAGAAAGAGGGGGAGAGAGGGGGAGAGAGAGCGGGCAGGAGGGAGAGAGGATGGAGAGAGAGCGGTGAGTGGGGGGAGAGAGACAGGATGTGGGAGAGAGAGGGGGTGAGAGGGATAGAGAGAGAGGGGAGAGGGGGGAGAGAGGTGGTTTAGGGTGGTGAGATGGGGAGAGAGAGGGAGGCAGAGAGGGGGGAGAGAGGGGGTGTGGGAGATATGGGGAGAGAGAGGTTGGAAAGGAAGAGGAGAGAGTGGGAGAGAGAGAGGGAGAGAAGGATAAAGAGGGGGGAGAGAGAGGCAGAGAGAGAGTGTGGAGTGGGGGGAGAGAGAGACGGGGAGAGTGGAGAGAGGGGGGGTGATGAGGGGGAGTGAAAGAGGGCAGATAGAGAGTGGGGAGGGGAGAGGGGAGAGAGGGGGGAGAGAGGGAGGGGTGAGAAAAAGTGGGTGGGCAGAGAGAGGGGGAGAGAGGCGGAGAGACAGGTGGGAGGGGGGAGACAGAGGGAGAGAGAGGAGAGAGAGGAGAGGAGAGAGGGGGTGATGAGGGGGAGCAGGGGGATAGAGAGTGGGGAGAGAGAGGTTGGTGAGAGAGCGGGCGGAGAGAGAGAAGGGGGAGCAAGACGGGGGTGAGAGAGGATGGAGAGAGAGGGGGGGAGAGAGAGGGGAGAGAATGGGAGAAGGGGAGAGAGGGGGAGAGAGAGGGAGAGGTGGAAGGGGGGAGAGGGAGGGGGAGAGAGAGGTGAGAGAGAGGGGGAGAGAGGGGAGTGAGGGGAGAGGGGGGATAGTGAGGTGGAGAGAGAGAGGGGAGAGATAGGGGAGAGAGTGGGGGCGAGGGGTGTTCAGAGAGAGGGACAGAGAAAGAGGGGAGAGAGAGAGGGAGAGTGAGAAGGAAAGAGAGGGTGGAGAGAGGGGGGGGAGAGAGGGTGGAGAGAGGGGGGAGAGAGAGGGTGGAGAGTGAGGCTGTGAGAGAGGGTGGAGAGAGAGAGTGGCGAGGGGGTGTGAGGGAGGGTGGAGATAGAGAAGGGGGAGAGAGGGTGGAGAGAAAGGTGGGAGATAGGGTGGGAGAAAGGGGGTGGACAAAGGTGGAGAGAGAGGGGTGGAAGAGAGAGTGGGGAGAGAGAGGGGGAGAAAGAGGGGGAGAGAGGGGGAGAGAAAGCGGGCAGGAGGGAGAGAGGATGGAGAGAGAGCGGTGAGTGGGGGAGAGAGACAGGATGGGGGAGAGAGAGGGGGTGAGAGGGATAGACAGAGAGGGGAGAGGGGGGAGAGAGGTGGTTTAGGGTGGTGAGATGGGGGAGAGATAGGGTGTAAAGGAGGGGAGAGAGAGGGGAAGAGAGAGAAGAGGGACAGAGAGAAGGGAGAGAGGGGGGAGGGGTGAGAGAGAGGGTGGAGAGAGAGCGGGGTAGAGAGAGGGGAGAGAGAGAGGTGGAAAGAGAGGGTGGAGAGTGTGGGGGTAGAGGGAGAGGGGGAGAGAGGGAGAGGTGGAAGAAAGGGGGAGAGGGAGGGGGGAGAGAGAGGGGAGAGAGAGAGGGTAGAGAGAGGGGGAGAGAGAGAGGGTAGAGATAGGGGAGAGAGAGTGGGGGCGACGGGTGTTCAGAGAGAGGGGAGAGAGAGAGGGAGAGTGAGATGGAGAGAGAGGGTGGAGAGAGAGGGGGAGAGAGAGGGTGGAGAGAGGGGGGAGAGAGAGGGTGGAGAGAGGGGGAGAGAGAGGGGTGGACAGAGGGTGGAGTGGGGGGGGAGAGAGGGGTGGAAGAGAGAGTGGAGAAAGACAGAAGGGAGAGAGTGGGGAGAGAGAGTGGGAGAGAGGGTGGAGAGAAAGAGGGGAGAGAGAGAGTGGGAGAGAGAGGGTGGAGAGAAAGAGGGGAAAGAGAGGGAGAGAGAGGGTGGCGAGAGGGTGGGAAGGTGGGTGGAGATAGAGAAGGGGAGAAAGGGTGGAGAGAAAGGGGGAGATAGGGTGGGAGAGAGGGGGTGGACAGAGGGTGGAGAGAGGGGGAGAGGGGTGGAAGAGAGAGTGGGGAAAGAGAGAAGGGAGAGAGAGGGGGGAGAGAGAGTGGGAGAGAGAGGGTGGAGAGAAAGAGGGGGGAGAGAGGGGGAGGGAGAGAGGGATTGAAGAGAGAGTGGGAGAGGGAGGGGAGAGAGAGAGGGGGAGGGAGAGAGGTGCAGAGAGAGAGGGAGGAGAGAGAGGGGGGAGAGAGGGGGAGAGGGGGTGCGGGAGATATGGGGAGAGAGAGGTTGGAGAGGAAGGGGAGAGAGTGGGAGAGAGAGGGAGAGAGATTGGGGAGAGGAGGGGAGAGAGTGGGGAGAGAGAGGGGGAGAGAGAGGGGGGAGGGAGAGAGGGGCAGAGAGAGAGAGGGAGAGGGAGGGGAGAGAGAGAGGGGGAGGGAGAGAGGAGCAGAGAGAGAGGGAGAAGAGAGAGAGGGGGAGGGAGAGAGGGAGGGGGAGAGAGAGAGGAGAGAGAAGGGAGAGAGGGGGAGGGAGAGGGGCAGAGAGAGAGGGGGAGAGGGGGAGAGAGGGGCAGAGAGGGAGAAGGGGGGAGAGTGACGGGGGAGAGGGGGGAGAGAGAGGGGGAGAGGGGAGAGAGAGAGAAGGGGGTGAGAGAGAGGGGAAGAGAGAAATGGGGAGAGAGAGGGGGCGAGAGAGGGAGGCAGAGGGGGGGAAGAGAGGGGGAGAGGGGAGAGAGGGGGTGCGGGAGATATGGGGAGAGAGAGGTTGGAGAGGAAGGGGAGAGAGTGGGAGAGAGAGAGGGAGAGAGATCGGGGAGAGGAGAGGGGGAGAGAGTCGGGAGAGAGAGAGTGGAGAGAGAGATGATGGGAGGGAGAGAGGGGGAGAGAGAGGGGAGAGAGAGGGGGAGAGAGAGATGGGGGGATGGGAGAGAGAGGGGAAGAGGGATTGGGGAGGGAGAGGAGGGAGAGAGAGTGGAGAGAGAGGGGGAGAAAGGGGGAGATGGGGGGAGGAGAGGGAGAGAGAGGGGGAGAGGAGGGGGGGTGAGAGAGTGGGGAGAGAGAGTGGGGAGAGAGAGGGGAGAGAGAAGGGGTGATGAAGGGGGAGTGAGAGAGGGGAAAGGGAGGGGTGGAGGGGGAGAGATGGGCAGAGAGAGGGGGAGGGGGAGAAAGGGGGAAAAGAGAGGGGTAGAGAGAGGGGGAGAGGGGGAGAGAGGTGGTTTAGGGTGGTGAGATGGGGGAGAGAGAGAGCAGAGGGGAGCGAGAGAGGGGAAGAGAGATTGGGGAGGGAGAAAAAGGGTGGTAAGAGAGGGGGAGAGAGAGGGGGAGAGAGAGGGGAGAGAGAGGGGGAGAGATGGGGGAGAAAGAGGTGGAGAGAGAGGGGGAGAGAGATTGGGGAGGGGGGAGAGAGAGAGGGTGGTGAGAGAGGGGGAGAGAGAATTGGGAGAGAGAGGGGGAGAGAGGGTGGAGAGAATGGGGAGAGGGAGAGGGGAGAGAGGGGGAGAAAGAGGGGGGAGAGAGGGGGAGGAGAGGGAGAAAGAGGGGGAGAGGAGAGGGGGGCGAGAGAGTGGGGAGAGAGAGGGGGAGAAAGAGGGGGAGAGAGGGGGAGAGAGAGCGGGCAGGAGGGAGAGAGGATGGAGAGAGAGCGGTGAGTGGGGGGAGAGAGACAGGATGTGGGAGAGAGAGGGGGTGAGAGGGATAGAGAGAGAGGGGAGAGGGGGGAGAGAGGTGGTTTAGGGTGGTGAGATGGGGAGAGAGAGGGAGGCAGAGAGGGGGGAGAGAGGGGGTGTGGGAGATATGGGGAGAGAGAGGTTGGAAAGGAAGAGGAGAGAGTGGGAGAGAGAGAGGGAGAGAAGGATAAAGAGGGGGGAGAGAGAGGCAGAGAGAGAGTGTGGAGTGGGGGGAGAGAGAGACGGGGAGAGTGGAGAGAGGGGGGGTGATGAGGGGGAGTGAAAGAGGGCAGATAGAGAGTGGGGAGGGGGAGAGGGGAGAGAGGGGGGAGAGAGGGAGGGGTGAGAAAAGTGGGTGGGCAGAGAGAGGGGGAGAGAGGCGGAGAGACAGGTGGGAGGGGGGAGACAGAGGGAGAGAGAGGAGAGAGAGGAGAGGAGAGAGGGGGTGATGAGGGGGAGCAGGGGGATAGAGAGTGGGGAGAGAGAGGTTGGTGAGAGAGCGGGCGGAGAGAGAGAAGGGGGGAAGGCAAGACGGGGGTGAGAGAGGATGGAGAGAGAGGGGGGGAGAGAGAGGGGAGAGAATGGGAGAAGGGGAGAGAGGGGGAGAGAGAGGGAGAGGTGGAAGGGGGGAGAGGGAGGGGGAGAGAGAGGTGAGAGAGAGGGGGAGAGAGGGGGAGTGAGGGGAGAGGGGGGATAGTGAGGTGGAGAGAGAGAGGGGAGAGATAGGGGAGAGAGTGGGGGCGAGGGGTGTTCAGAGAGAGGGACAGAGAAAGAGGGGAGAGAGAGAGGGAGAGTGAGAAGGAAAGAGAGGGTGGAGAGAGGGGGGGAGAGAGGGTGGAGAGAGGGGGGAGAGAGAGGGTGGAGAGTGAGGCTGTGAGAGAGGGTGGAGAGAGAGAGTGGCGAGGGGGTGTGAGGGAGGGTGGAGATAGAGAAGGGGGAGAGAGGGTGGAGAGAAAGGTGGGAGATAGGGTGG